>NT_187020.1:2535442-2841820 GCF_000001635.26 Mus musculus | reverse complement strand
TTGTATTTACTAAAAACCAAACAGATATTTAATGATAGTTTACTTATTAACTTAGTAATTATAATATATATATATAGTATTACATATATCTGTTACTTTTATTTACTTAAGAGCTCGTGTCTATAGCTGCATATGTATCAAAAGATGGCCTAGTCGGCCATCACTGGAAAGAGAGGCCCATTGGACTTGCAAACATTATATGCCCCAGTACAGGGGAACGCCAGGGCCAAGAAGGGGGAGTGGGTGGTTAGGGAAGAGAGGGGGGAGGATATGGGGGACTTTTGGGATAGCATTGGAAATGTAAATGAGGAAAATACCTAATAAAAAATTTAAAAAAAGAGTAAGGTCAAATATTTATTTAATTTTCTGCAGTATATTATTTTTTTCTGAGACACACTTTATTTTTTAATAATTTTTTGTTAGATATTTTCTTCATTTACATTTCAAATGCCATCCTGAAAGTCTCCTATACTCTCCCCCTGCCCTGCTCCCCAACCCACCCCCTCCCACTTCCTGTCCCTGGCATTCCCCTGTATTGGGGTATATAAAGTTTGCAAGACCAAGGGGCCTCTCTTCCCAATGATGGACTAGTCCATCTTCTGCTACATATGCAACTAGAGACATGAGCTCTGGGAGTACTGGTTAGTTCATACTGTTGTTCCACCTATAGGGTTGCAGACACCTTCAGCTCCTTGGGTACTTTCTCTAGCTCCTCCATTGGGGGCTATGTGTTCCATCCAATAGATGACTGTGAGCATCCACTCCTTATTTGCCAGGCACTGGCATAGCCTCATATGAGACAGCTATATCAGGGTCCTCTCAGCAAAATCTTGCTGGCATATGCAATAGTGTCTGCAATTGGTGGCCGATTATGGGATGGATCCCTGGGTGGGGCAGTCTCTGGATGGTCATTCCTTCTGTCTCAGCTCCAAACTTTGGAGAGACACTTTATAACATTTTCAGTATTGTTAGTAATACTTGCATATTTTTTTATAATCTGACCACTGCTGCTTCATATTCTTCTCAACTCCTATATTCTGAATTTTGTTCCCAGGACATATTCAGGCCACCAATCAAAATGATAAGTACACAGACATAATTATTGATACACTATCAATGCACACAATTAGCTAGACCTTCTATGAGGTAGCACATGTATTTACAGTATCCAACATAAAATTAGTTTCTAAGCAAATACTTTTAAATGTATTTGTGTGGAGGTTTTTGGGGTTTTAAGGTTTTTTCTGTCAGTAAATTTGTTGAATGTTTATTTAAAATACCCACCTGTATATTAAATACCATATTAATATTATGACTGTATTCATCTTAACCCTGAAAGGAAGATATTTACTTTACAAATCTGTAACAAGAAACTAATTGCCCATGGCAAAAAGGCTCATGAAGCAATAAAGATTTGAACCTATATCTGTCATATCAGAATAGCTTAACTTCTCTATATGAAACAAACTTTCAGCGTTAAAAGAAAAAAAAAAGATTAATGCTACCTGTTTAAATTCACTCTAAGTAAAAACCATGCTTCAATGTATGATAAATAATACCAACATAGTAGTTAGATTTGCTCTACAATGAAAGAATTATTTTCTGCCTTTGTGCCCATAGACAGGTACTCTGTTTCAATATTTTTGAGGGAATCCATTTACTGTCATACATGCAGGACTCTAGCGAAATTCATTATTTGAAGCTCATCTCTATTTTAATGGAAACAGGTTCAATATCCTCTATAAAGGTCGAAATACTAAGCACATTATTATCTCTCCAGAATTTTAATAGACAAGTACAATTCAGGCAAGATAAAGAAAAATCTGTTTTACAGCTTCTAGAGAAAACACAGAGGAAGTGAAAGGTTTCCTAATAACTACATTGCTAACGTTTCTTTAGAGAGCATTACATGGCCTTACGAACTCTAAGCTGTGAACAGGCCTGCTCCAGACATGATGATCATTCTGGGAGGTCAGATATGTGTTGACATCTTGGAGATGATCGAAACTTTTTTGTCTCTTAAGAATGTCAAAAAGGTAGCTTCCTTGCCCTTTTGTTTTCTGCTTTGGAAGGCATTGCCTTGATTTTACTTTAGCAAAAATAACCTCCCAGCCTTCCTTTCCACCTAGTTGTTTGGGAAGTATGAGTCACAAGCAGTTCTTATGGTTCCTTTTTAGTGTTGCTTTTCTTTCTTGTGATTCTAGTGCCTTGATTCAAATCTTCTATGCTATTAGGCACAATACTAAAGAATCAGAGGCAACAGAAAACAGAAGGGAGGTGGGATTGTGGGGAAGATAAACCATCCTGGTCAAACTCCCAACAGTTTTACCATTTCACACACAGTTAAATTCTGTTACCTTTGACAGTAGGAGAGACAGGGTATAAGGTTAAAATGGTATTAAGTATGAAGAATAAAATATGCGAATTTGTATGATAAACCAAAATGGAGACACATTACCGTGAAATGCAGTCTCAGGTATATACTGCTGGCTGTGGGAGCTTCCTGAAGAACAAAATCAAGAAACAACTGAGGGTCTAAGAACTTGATACATCATGGATTTGAAGTAGTGATTGTGATTTTCAGGAAGACTCACAATAAGGACTAAGTATAAACATTTAGATTCATGGCAATAATTAGAATTGTTTGGATACCATCATTGTCTTCACAATCTGCTCTCTTAATATGTGTGGTTTTCTTCTACATACCTCAGATAAAATTACTAATCCCAGAGCAAGTACATATAAGTGTTTCAAGGTGAGAAATTGAAATATGAAACTAATAAGCATATAATAGAAGGATGTTCATAAACATACTATTATAACTTCTCAGTCATAAAGGTCATTGAATCATGAAAACCATCCTATAGTTTGATACATTATCAAATCATGGACAGCATATGTTAACCTACACAATAATCTGAAAATAGAAGGAAGAATCAGGTGGATTTTGGAAAATAGGACCTAAGGGAGGACACAGAGGTCGGTTCCCTTCTCCAGGTGTCTCAGTCTCAGATGTGGATGAGCAGAAAAAGGCAAATCAAAGTATCACCTTGTGAAGACCAGAAGTACGACCACAAAGTCAGTTATTTCTACTCTAATCTCAGAAATCTGAATAGTCTAACATGGCAAACACCATTTAGATAATAACATCTGGGATCTGGCTAAACGCTGCAGGAAAGAACCATGGTCCCAACAAGACTCAGAGCAGTGAGGGAGCAGAGATGTGCACTTTATAAAAACACTTGACAGCTTAAGAAAGAAAATCATATTGACAATGATCCTACCATATGTCCAAAATGGCCTGAATAGAAGAAAAAAAATTTTTTTTGCAAAAAATAAGTTAAGTTTACATCCACGCAAACAGCTATGCAAAATGTTTATAGGAGCTATAACTATAATACCCTAGTGATGGCTACATTGTCAACCTGACAGAGTATAGAATCTCATAGAAGAAAAGCCTTAATGCAGTAAGCTTCTGAAAACGACTCAAGATGATCTTGCTTATTCCTTGACATGAGAATGCTGCCTCACTGTAAGCAGCACCAGCCTCTGGCTGGGACCCTGTACTCTGTACATGGAGAAGAGGAACTAAGCAGCAGCAGGCATTAATTATTCTCTGCCTCCTGACTATAGATTTAATGTAATGACATTTTTCCACCCTGATAGACTATAACCTTAAACCGAGGGCCAGAGCCTTTCTTCTATTATTTTGCTTCTCTCCTAGTATTTTGACAAAATAACTAAGACATCCACAAACCAGGAGGAAGGTAAATAATTGTCCTTTCTATGAATGGTTAAGAGGGGTAGTCCATTCCAAAAATAGATTACTAGCCATAAAGAAAAGAATATCATTTATCCTATAATCCAGATGAATCCTTGGAGAATTTAATGAAAATATTTTATCCTGAAGTTTCATACAAAATACTATTATATTTATATAATATTTAGTGCCAAACTTATGGGGAAAAGCTAAATATAATTCTTGAATTCTCCATGTTATTCATAAAAGTATATACAAGTATTTAAGAAGAAAAAGTTTCGCTAAATTGTTGTATTAGTAACTCAAAAATCCAAGAGTAGATCTCAAAGTTATGTAGCCTACATATACAAAACTTTTAGAAGCATATAATCAAAGGAAATTAAAACATATCATTTAATCAAAAGTATAGCAGCAAAATGGGGAATATATTAGACAAACAGAAAAAATGATACTTATTTCAACCAACTTATATCAATTAAGCATGAATGGTTTATTATCATAATTGAAAGGCATAAATTAGCTGACTAAATTTTAGAAATAGGTCCTAATTATCTACTCAATACAACTTATACAATTCAAATATAAAATGATTACAAATTGAAAAGATAGAAAATACATACATATGTATACTATTACCTTGAAATTTGACCATCAAAACTAAATATGGCAACAGAACATAACAGCAGACTATATATAAAAAACGAAGCCAGGCAGTGGCGGTGCACGCCTTTAATCCCAGCACTTGGGAGGCAGAGGCAGGAGGATTTCTGAGTTCTAGGCCAGCCTGGTCTACAAAGTGAGTTCCAGGACAGCCAGGGCTACACAGAGAAACCCTGTCTTGAAAAATCAAAAACCAAAACCAAAACCAAAAACACCTAAAAACAAAAAACCCTACATATGCATGGAGAATTAATTTTTTTAAAAAAATGCTAGGGTAGTTTAATGAAGGAAAGGTAACGCACTGATGAAGTGTGTCATGTCATAATCTTATAAATAAAGTCACCAGTTTGGTATCCTGCCTGTAGTCACTAACTCTGGTAGGGGTTGTACTTAATGTTCTTCTTTTTAATAATTGTAGGAATGATTATTCGGTTACACAGTTATAAATTTAAAAAGTGTCTTGATAAGTCTGTCAACATTAATATGTTGCATGGATTTAAGTAAGTAGCCCTTAGTTTTAGGATCTGAATAAAGGACATGTATACTAGCCAGTTTATATTATTTTAAAATCATTTTAAAAGAAAATGTGAGTAGCTTAACTTTTCAAGTACATACTGGTTAAGTTGACCTTTATGATCCCTAGTGCATGCTGGGTAATTTGAGTTTCACGATCTCTAATGCATGCTGGGTAAGTTGAGTTTCATGATCTCTAGTGCATGCTGGGTAAGTTGAGTTTCATGATCTCTAGGGCATGCTGGGTAAGTTGAGTTTCATGATCTCTAGGGCACACTGAATGAGCTGACGTTCATGATGCCTAGCATGCTTGCTGTTTGTGTTCCCTCTATAGCAACACAACTCTCAAATACTCTTGGCTAAAAATTTGAACTTTGTATTAGTGAGATTGGTAACTAACAGGAAGATAGAGAAGGTTTTCACAGTTCAATCTGGAGAATTCTTAACTGATCATGGAAAGAATGTTGTTATTCAGGTGTCTTGAATAAGCTTTCAGATATGCAGGAAAGGATTTGAAGACTTTTGTCTTTATTCAATGCATTGCATGCTGTCATTAAAGTCGTTATGCACTAATGCTATATTGAATGAGTGTTCACTGCAATTGAGAACACAAATGGTGAACTTTAAGTAGAAAACTTAAAACAAGGTCATCAAAGTCTTTGGTACATTTGAAAACAAAATCTAAACAACAGCAAAAGATTCTACACTGTGGTCTAGCACGAAAACTCCAGAATTCTAAGCAGAACATCTAATGATCATGGCCAGTTTGAACTGTAGAGAAAGCTGAAAATTAGCCTAGGTAATTTAATGTGTCAAAAGACTGGCGATATATGCCAGTGGCAGAGTGTTTGCTTAGTTTGTGCAAGGTAATATGGTCAGTTAAGATTAACTCTGAAGGAGAGAAGCCATTGTTCGTACTTTAATCTACATATCTCCTTACAAACATTTACTTCAGTTTATCGAATACTCTGTAGACATTTCTATAGATGCCCTACCTCTATAAATTCCCAAGTTATACATTAGAAGATGCCTGTAAAATTATTTTATTTATATTCTTAACTTTCAAATTATAATTTACTTATTTTTCAGTATGTTTGTGCATGCATATGTGTGCAACCCAATGTACCTACAACAATCAGAAGATAGCTTGGGAAGTCATATCTCTTATTCTACCGTATTCCTTGGAGAAGAAATGCGGGTTCCACACTTTTGCTCGACTGGGACCAGGCTGTCTGTGCACAGCCCACCACCCCACATTGCTCTTTAATTTGTATTGTTTGTGTCCCACCTGTCCTCCCTTTGTGTTCAGTTAGTTAAAGAGATTTTGTTTTGACTTATGGACAAGGGTACTTTGCTATGCAACTATACCAACTGTGCAGTATAGAATAAGTTGGAGGGAGAAAGGAGATGGGCAAATGGGTAAGCACCCAAAATAGTTTGACAACAAACTCTTTCCAACAAACTCCTTTAAAACTATGGGGCACCAGCACATTGTAATTATGTTTTATGCATAATAATAATCATAAAGAGGACATCAATTTGAGATGATGAAAGGAGGAATTTGGTAAGGGTTTAAGGGAGAATAACATAAGGGGAAAATAATATAATTATATTTTAGTTAAATATGCTTTATAAAAAAAGCTATTCAGCTTTTTTTTGCAAAAGATGGTAAACATTATTCTATCCATTGTCTCATATCCTGCTGATTTTGGTGTGCATTGCAGCTGCTGAAGGCATGGTATGCAACCACCTGTGTTCAAATGATGGTTGTTGGGGACCTGGGCCGGACCAGTGCCTGTCATGTCGGCGCTTCAGCAGGGGAAAGATCTGCATAGAGTCTTGCAACCTTTATGATGGGTAAGAGACCACCAGGCCATGTTTATCTCAAAAGCTATAAGCTACTGATTAAAGCAGAAATCTGACCGTTAGTAAAACAGTGAGAATTTAGAATGTATGTCTACTGAGACTTTTTAAAAATAACTTGTGATACAAAAAAACTATGAAGTTGTAATTAAAAAAATAATTTTGCTTGAAATAATAAGACTAGCACTGACTAGCATGCACATTTTAATGTTTACCAAGATAAATAAATTTACTGAATTTTGCCAACTTAAATGTTGGCAAAACTGTTTAACTTTCACCTTTATTATGAGGTAGATTGCTACAATCTTTATTCCCCTACAGCCATGATTCACAGCCTTCTTAATGCTGTGACCCTTTAATACAATCCCTTATGTTGTGGTGACCCCCCCCCCCATCATAAATTATTTTCATTATTACTTCACAACTGTCATTTTGCTACTGTCTTGAATTGTATTGAAAAATATTTATGGAAATGGAGGTTTTCTCAAGGGTCATGGCTCATAGGTTGAGAACCCTTGCCCAATACCTTCTCCTCTGCTGTGGGTTTTCTTCTCATCCCTTCCATCTGCTTTCACCTTGAGTGACTGGAAAGGTCCTGCTTTTTCTCCATCCTGATTGTGTGCCCTTTTTCTACCCAAATCTATCATATGTCTCTGTGTCTTTGATAACTTGGGAGTATCACAGGAAAACTTTATCAACGATTTGAGTTGAAGAGGGTTTTCCATGTGGTCTGCCCTTTCCTAAAAAGCAAGGTTTTAACCCAGCATTTAAATTCCCTGGGCACTATAACTGCAAGAAAACCTATTCTCCACCCTCTACTGTGGCATTAATACCCTGTCAAATCTCTTTATCATAGCAGAATTTCATGTGTCTTGGTTGCCATTCATTAGTGTGATAAGATATTACTCAGGGCTGTCCCTAAGTCAATTTCTCTCATATAGCTCAACTGAAAGTACTTTAAACAATTTTGGAGACTAAATATTGGAATGTGTTCTATCTATTTCTTTCCCCATTCATCCATTTCCTCATTGTGACAACTGGTACCATGATTACTAATAACACTACTTTTGACATCATGTTTGGAGAATAAAAATATGCTCATTATTTTAATAACAACATATATTTCTTCTTATTAATAGCCAAGGCAGATTTACTTTAACAAATTAGGTAACAAAGTTGAAAGTTGATGTTTAAATTAAAAAGTAACATAAAATAAGACTAATATTTTGAAATATGTATACACATAAGGAAAAGAAAACGAAGATTTTTTTTGAAGAAAAAAAAAAAGAGTCAATCAATTCAATCAAAATATACCCAAATTCCAGTGGCAAAATCAATGTATTTCTGCAACTCTTAACTACAATGAACAGCCAAAGTAGAAGAGAAAGATGGTTATAATGGAGTGTTGAAACTTGAAACCCTAAAGTTTTTCCTACTTAGCATACATTCTGAATCCTTAAGACCAACCCAAAAACATCAGGCTGACAGTTAAAGATCTTCGATGGCAATTGTATATTTCTTAAGAAATCACATCTCGATGAGCAGTTTTCCCCTTTTATTGATGATACTCAGTAAACTGAATGTCAAGTGTTTAATTCTCAAATAGTAGTTTTGGTGTTAAGACTTGGATTTTGGGGACTTGGGGTTAAGGCATTCACTCTGGATCCAAAGACTGACTATGCCAACACAGCAGTATCATAGTCTGTAACTAGTTATGTCACATCCAAGTCAAGGAAACTCTGTAAAACCACAATTAAGTCACCAGGAGAGTGGAATAGGAAGAGCAATGATGTATACAGGGTAATCAAAGGCTCAGTGATTTTTAAAGACCACAAGCAAGATCTCTCATGAGAACAGGAGCCCCGGGATTGGAAGCTAACAAGAAAAGGCAATGGTCTCCCTACTATTCTTATGACAGGCACTTCCTCTTTATTGTGTGTGTGGAGGGGTGGGTGCTGGGCTAGAGGAATAAGGAAAGTACAGACTAAGTTTTAGAAGCATACAGATTATGTTCTTCATTTGTCACCATCGCCCCTTCATTGCCAACGTCTTTTATTCAGAACTAGTAACTATCTGAAGTTCATAAGCTTACTAGTCTCTCATAAAATTTCATTAGACTTTTTTTTTAATTGTTTGTAGACTTTAAATACCCTACCCTTTAGAATAAAAAATCATTTTACTTTTTGTTCTAAAGACCTCTTCAGTCAAGTACTTTACATCACTTGTATTAATGGAGCATAAAAAGGTTTGTTTTGTAACTGTGCTTTTGAAATAAGAAAATTTGTGAAAGGTTTGATTTAAAACGAATTAATATCTTACTGTGTAAGTACTAAAACCATGTGGCTAAATGTTTAGGTTCTATACAGAAAATGACTTACTGATGCTCTATATTTTGAAACCATACAATACACTTTTGCCTTTGAAAAAAGCATAGTAGCATATATGTATAAAAACGCCTAAGGATATTTAATGAATTATGTCCCAATTTTAAGCATTAATAAAATACAAATGTTGATTTAATGTTATTTTAAGCAACAGAATATATAACTTATGCTTTGTATTCCATTGCTTATTAAGACTTTATATGTTCAAATGAAACAAAAAGGGATAGGAATCTTTTAGAATGTATCATATAACTAATTTATAATTACACTATTCATGTTGATATTGGTTTCAAAAGATGGCTCAGGACACTAAGGCAGAAAATTAAATCCAAATTAGATATAAAAATATAATTAGTGATCAACTTTGTTAATGACACTAAATTATCTTACTCAACATTTCATTTTGTGTTTTAGTGAAACAGAAAAATTTAGCATAGTATAGATGACTGGTTTCCAATTACCAAAGTAAAATATTTATATTAGACTTTTAAAGAGATAATTATCTCTTCAAACCCTATAATATGTAAATATACATAAAATTTAATGATATAAAAGGGAGTGTCATAATCACAGTAGATTACAATAATCAAGTTTTAAACTATGTACATTAAACTAAACTATTTATTTTATTCCATATAGAAATACTTAAAAAAGAATCAGACTGAAAGAAATGTTATAATATTAGATCAATAATCCAAGAAAATAAAATCCAGCATAAGAAGTTATTTCTAATACTCTTAGGTTGATGTTTTAACAGGAGATAAGATATCAAAGTCTGTTTTGAAGTTTAGCCAGAAGTACATGTAATAGTCGTGGGATCTGAAGGTCAAGGTTGGAGCACATTTATGTAGCCAGCAATTAAAAACCACAATGATTTGGAAATTAAAACTTCAACCAAGAAGAATGTTTTATATGGAATCAAACAGATGCAATCTTACTCAAAGAGGTAAAAGTGATTCTGCTGTGTCATCCAAAGAGATTATTTTCTATTTTCAGAAAGTACTAGAATATCTCTCACAGGAGAGAGCTTTCCAGAATGAGACAATTGTTGAGCCCAATCAAGGGCAAGGAAAACCATCTGGCTGCCGTATTTCTTTCCTTTTAATGGAAAGCATCCCCCTTAATGCATAGGAAAGTGCATCTGTGACTCCTGGCACATTACAGAAACAAACGCAAGAATTTACTCTGCCAATAGTACCCTTAGCAGATGTTGCTTCATTTGTTAAGTTGATGGCTTGTTTGCTTACACCTCCTCACACAGTTGATATTTTCACAGGGAATTTCGAGAGTTTGAAAACGGCTCCATCTGTGTTGAGTGTGACTCCCAGTGTGAGAAAATGGAAGATGGACTCCTCACATGCCATGGACCGGTAAGTCTGAAAACATTAGCAGTTGTGAGTGCTCATTTGGTATCATGTTTATAAATTTTATGTCATTGCTTTGGATCTGTATGTTTATTTAGTTGGTATTTATTGGATACTGAGGCATAACATGCTTAATATTTAAATCTAGAAATATACAGGTTCATAGGAGAGATAACATTAGGAAATCCAATAGCATATAAATATTCACCAAATACTATATTTGAATAAAAAGACTAAAAGTATAGAGTTCTTGGGACAAGATACACTGTTGAAAGAAAGACATATAAATAATCAGCTTAAATAATAATAATTGCATTAATGAAAACTATATAGACTGTTTAAAAAACACAAATGAATGAGAATCAAATATACAAATATAAAAGTTCATGTTGTTCTGGTGAATATTATAATTCTGGTAATTGTGTATGAGGGCAGAATGGAGAATACTAGTAAATGGATACGATGAGCTTCATAAACTAAGACATTCAGCAGTATTATCAATGCTGTATTAGAGAGAAGGATTCTAGGAATACATATCCTTCATGAAAATCCTAAGTGCCAGAGAGGTTTTTCCACAATTGAAAGTTATATTAAGGAGAAAATGCTTCTAATTCTCAGAATGCCTCATCCTTTGATTTCCACACTTTGGGTTTCTCAAGATCAATCTGTGTTTGTCATTAAAATGTATCCATTCTTCCTTCTTTAGATAAATACTTAGTTCTTCTGTTACTGAGCCACCCCTTAGAATGGAATTGGGGATCAACATTTGGGCACAAGCAAGAACTCTGGTATCAGGAAAATGTATTTAAACTCTAAATACTATATATTTTGTGTATGTGTATGCTTATTCAGCATTTAAGTCACTTAGGAAAAATAAAGCTATTAGCCCTTCAAACTCTCATCAGGCCTCGGTGAGCCAGCCTGGAACTCTTTTTACAGGGAGCAGAAAAGTCAGCCTTTCCAAGGACTGATGCATATGAAAAGGCAGGCCTTCAGGAAGTGGAAATGTGGTTATGTGGCATGAACAACTAGAGGCTATAGGATGAAATGTTGTTCCTTGACATTTATATGGTCCAAGGGCATTGGTAATTGCTGTGTTTCTCTACTGTAAAGAGTCGTGATAACAAAGTTGATCTGTTGCATGACATTGGCAATACATTCACAAGTAAATATATTCCATCACAAAAGAAAGGAGGTTTCCCCAGTGGGTTGGGGAAGCAAGTTGAGGTGTCTAAGAGTACTTTAAGGCTTACACATTTAGATGGCAGTAAGTCATCTAATGGAAATGAGGTTTCTTTTAGAATTTAAACACTTGAAATTGAATGATAATCAATCCTGAGCCATTTCCTCCTGATAAGGCTGAGAGCATCAGGTGTCTCTAGATCTAGTTAGTGTGTATTAGACATAGTCATAGAAAAATACTACTTAGAAAGTGACTCCCGAGGTTAACCATGTGCACATGTTTAATTTGTTGATTGTTGCAAGTGTGGCTGGCCGTTCCATTGCTTACTGTGGGTTTCCATCCTTTCGTAACAATATTTTTGACATATATAATTTCTGTTCTTTTTACTCCCTCCTTTATTCTGCACAAATCTTAAAGAAACATAATTTTTGTCCGGTATATGCCACTGTTTAATGCTTACTTTGCATCAAGTTCCACTGCTGTTTTTATATGTTAACCCTCATTTGATAATATTCTTCAAAAAATCATGAATTTATTCATATTAGATTTTTTCTTATTTAGTTCACATTCTGTACCTTAAAACTGATGTTTTTAATATTTCAAATGTTTCTGCCCTTCTGAGATTTCAAAATAACAAAGTGTTATGAACAACAAATGCCTTCAATACAATTAATTCTATTCATAGGAAATTAATTTGCTTCTGAAATATAAGTATAATATGTACTACACTATATTTTGCTAGCATAATTTCACAGGAGATATCTGTTTTTAAATTTTTGATGTTTCTGTGCTGGAGAGATAGCTAAGGAATTAAGAGCACTAGCTGTTCTTCCACAGAATCTGAGTTCAATTCCAAACTCCCACATGACAGCTCACAACTGTCTGTAACTCAAATTCCAGAGGACCTGACACCCACAAATAGACTGACATGGAGGCAAAACCCCAAGGCCCATTAAAAACAAATGTTTAAAATTTCATGCAAATGGTTTCAACACATTCACTTCATTTCCCTAATGTGATTATGCTGCCCTTTTCTCCCCTTTCCACTCCTCCCCTCTTTCCCTTCTGAAAAGGGCAGGCCTCTTATGGAAATCAACCAGCCCTAGCCTATCAAGTTGCAGGAAGACTAGGCACATCTTGTCCTATTGATGCTAGGAAAGGCCACCCACTTAGGGGAAAGGATCCCAAAAGCAAGCAACAGAAGCAGAGACAGCCCTTGCTCCTTCTCTTAGGTGTCCCTCAAGAAGACAAAGTTGAACAATATGTGCAGAGGGACTAGGTCCATGCTATGCAGGCTCTGGGGTTGGCAGCTAAGTGACTATCAGCTGTTACTGGCCCAGGTTTTCTTGTGGTGTCCTTGATCTCTCTGGCTCCTTCCCTCATCTACTAGATTCCTCTAGCTCTGCTTAGTGTTTGGCTGTGGGTCTCTGTATCAGTTTCCATTAGTTGATGAGTAAAGTCTCTCTGGTGACAGTTATGTTAGCCTCCTGTCTGCAAGTTTCAGTTTTTCTTCCACACAGTAGTGTGTTCAGTGTTGTATACGTAAAACAGCTGTGTGTTAAATGAGAGGGGTAATCCTACACAAATATGATAGAAATTCTTGCTATCCTCAGAAGAGTAGAGTGACATAAAAGGTAGCCTTTGCTTTGATACACTGGTTTGCCTGCACTTGGTCTTGATTGTTCAATTTTTGTATTATTTGTGAGTACATCCAATGAAAGAGATAGGATGAGAACTGTGGAATGGGAAATTAAAAAAAAGCAGGATGTAGTCTGAAGAGCAGCAAGAGAAGAAAAGGAGCTAAATGGGTGGACTGAGCTTTTAAACATTTTTAAAAAAAATTTATTGGTTATTTTATTTATTTACATTTCAATTGTTATCCCCTTTCTTGGTTTGTTCTCTGCAAACCCCCTATCCTGTTCCCTTTTCCCCTGCTTCTATGACGGTGTTCCCCCACCCACCCTCCCACTCCTACTTCACCACGCTGGCATTCCCCTACACTGGGGCATCAAGCATTCACAGAACTAAGGGCCACCCCTCCCATTGTTGCCAGATAAGGGCATCCTCTGCAATATATGCAGCTGGAGTCATGTGTACTCTATAGTTGGTCTTGTAGTCCTAAGGAGCTCTGGGGAGTCTGGATGGTTGCTATTGTTGTTCTTCCTATGGGATTGCAAAACCCTTCAGCTCCTTCAATCCTTCCCTTAACTCCTCCACTGGGTTCCCTATGCTCAGTCCCATGGTTGGCTGTGTGCATCTGCCTCTGTATTTTTCAGGATCTGGCAGAGCCTCTCAGGAGACAGCTATATCAGGCTCCTGTCAGCAAGCACTTCGTGGCATCAGCAATAGTGTCTGGGTTTGGTGGATACATATGGGATGGTTCCCCAGGAGGGGTAGTCTCTGGATGGCCTTTCCTTCAGTCTCTGCTCCACTCTTTGTCCTTGTATTTCCTTTAGATGGGAGCAATTCTGGGTTAATATATTTGATATGGGTGGGTGGCCCCATCCCTTAACCGGGGGCTGTGCCTAACCTCTGGATATGGTCTATAGAGGTTCTTGCTCCTCTTTGTTGAGCATTTCAGTTAATGTCATCCCTGTTGAGTGCTGGAAGTCTCTTGCTTTCTTGTCTTCTGGGACTTTCTGGTGGCTACCTTCAGTTCCCCATCCCCCAGTGCTATACAACTCTGTTCAATTTTCTGAAACCTTTCGTACATCTTCCCCAGCCCCTCCCATACCTGATCCTATCGCCCCACCCCCACCCCGTCCCATTTTCATGGTTAGGGTTAGGCTGGAGAGATGGCTCAGCCATTAAAGGCTAAGCTCATAACCAAAGTATAAGAGCTTTTAAACATCTTTACAAGATGTAAAGCAGCTGTTATAGTTCATCGAAGTTGTGATTGTATAATAATCTTATCCTAGTATTTTCTCTCAGAAAAATATATATTTATTTTTTATGGACCATACTCTGAAAGTCTTAAAACTATTCAAAAGGAGTCACCCCTTGTTATGACCATAAGCTTGAATTTACAGCATCCTCACTTCTACATGTAGTGTTCCTACTGGCAGTATGACAAGAGGAGGCTGGAATGTTCAGTTCTCATCCTCTTAAGTATGGCTTCAGCTTCCATTTCATTATTCAAAGTAAGCTTCGTCTTCCCTGCTCTGGGAGGTGAATGGTAGTCCTCACACAGGGATGATAGAGCATCACTGTACAGTTCTGAAAGGTAGCTTTGTTTTCTTTAGAAGCTACCTGGGAAAAATCAACTGGCACTGAGAAAAATAATGTAATGTGCACACTAGGATTTAGTCTGTCACTCTATTAGCTGTCTAGGTTGTTGAGTTCAGAGACAGTTTAGTACCAGAGTTAAGAAAGAATGAACCTTCATCTTTGTCAGTCACTGCACCTAGGCCCTTAAAATCCTTGGTAATTCCACACTGTGTAAGTACGCATTAGATGATTGCCTAATGTAATCATTAGATGATTCTATATAGCAAAATAAAATAGGAGTCAGTGCACTTCAACCACTTAGAAACTTGTTAAAATGCAGTTTAACTATATCATCTGAATATGCTTTGTTTTGTATCCTGGTGAAACAAATAGTCATGAAATGATCATATTAGAATGTACTTAATGAAAAATTATTTTAGTTCATGACATTTTTTATGTCTTATAATTTTTGCCTGGGTATCATTTTATATTTTAAGAATTTAATAGAAGAATAATGCCTGATTCAGACTCTACCTAATCTACTTACTGTAAGCTTTATTCTGCATTCTGCAAGAAGCATGTCTCTTGTCTTGTAGAATAAGTCATGCCACTGAGCATACTTGCACAGTAAATGATTTTGTATAATAGATAGTATTACGTGCCTAAGTACCCATGAGCAGGTGTTAAAATTGGAAGCATGTGAAGTATTCTTCTTTGGGAGGAAATGAGAAGTTAACATTAGCAACTCTTTAGGTAGAATGGGGATCAGGTTTCACAAGGTAACTTAAAATTATTTTATTTTATTTTAGTTCTGAGTTTCACATCAAAATAATGGAATAGATAGCTACTTTATCTAAACTCACTAGCTTCTTTCTGATTACTTTTTCTTGTTTTCATTACTATTCTTCACTAGATAATTCTTTTTGGTTTTGTTGCATTATTTCCAACATAATATTTATCTAATTTTAGGTTATCATTTTTTATATAGTTGAGATCACAACTATAAAAAAAACAGTTTTTAAATAAAACTGTTCTCAACTTGCTTTAATCTCAAAATATACTATGTCTTTCTGGCAAACTTAATGCCAGGATAGTGTCACTTTTAATGTTAAAATTAGTATTAAAATATTAATCTTGTGACTGGGCCTGATGATACATGCGTATAAACCAGCAATCTGGAGGCTGATGAATGTGAATTATTTGTTTGAGACCATCGTGGGCTTAGCTGGGAGACACTGTCTTAAAAATAAAAATAATAATAAACAAGCAAGTACATATTACTTTTATTATTGCTTTCATATTATTTTTGCTTATGAACTTTGTACTTATTAAAATCATTATGTAGGTTATAAATGAAAATATATAAAGCTGTATCACTGTATTTTAGTTAGTAATGTTCATGCTACCTTCATCATTGGATAAGTTTCTTCATACTTTTTTTAATCTTTAAAATACTTAGAATATAATTTTTGGTATTTGCTTATCAGAATGTACATTATATGAGTCTAAAGACTGTTCTATGGTTTTCAAAAATTCATCTAAGTGTATATCACATCGTTTTAAGCATCATCATAATACAAGTTGATACAAAGAATAACCAAGGAATTATTATATGTATAGGATGCTTAATATCTGAAAATTAAATCATAGTGCATTTTATTGGTTATTTCATTTATTTACATTTTAAATTCTGTACCCTTTTTGGTTTCTCCTCCACAAATCCATATTCCTCCTCACCACTGACTCTATAAGGTTGTTCCCCCACCACCACCAACCCATTCCCTCTTCACTGCCCTAGTATCTCCATATGCTAGGGTATCTAGCCTCCATAGAACCAAGGGCCTCCCCTCCCACTGATGCCTTATGCATGTGCAGCTGGAGCCATGGACCCCCCCCCCTCCATGTGTACTTTTTGGTGCTGGTTTAGTCCCTGGAAGCTCTGGGGGTCCAGTTAGTTGATATTGTTATTTTTAAACAGTCACTAGAAAAGCCTGCCTGCCATGAAAAACAGTGGATTCTAATTTTCATTATGCATATTTATCATTAACTATTTGGTGGATATATATATTCCCAGAAATGGTGAAAAGCATACCTTTGGAAAATTTATTATTTACATATTCTGTTGCCTTATAATACCATTAGGAATGAATCACAAGAAGAAAATGTTGATACCCTTTCCAAACAAACAACAGTAACATCAACAACAATAAACATTGGGACATATTAGTGATAAAGTTAAGTCACATTAGAAAAATGACATGAAGAACAGGAAAGTGAGACAAGCTGACTTCAGAAGGGACCTGTTTCTAGAGTATATTTGACAACATGATGCTAGTATGATTTCACGAAATACAGCTTTACAAAGAAGAGCCTGTAGGTTCTCTTAGTGCTGGTTATACTTCAATAGCCATAACTTATGTTGGTGTTAATGGAGTGCTCTCCCTTAGAGGAGAATAAACTTGTCCTTCACAAATGCCTAAGAAAACTAAACAACATAAACACCTTACAGAGGGAATTGAACCCAGTTTTCTTTCTCCATATTTGTTTTTCCTTTTTCATATCTCAGGGACCTGACAACTGCACAAAGTGCTCTCATTTTAAGGATGGTCCAAACTGTGTGGAGAAATGTCCAGATGGCCTACAGGGAGCAAACAGTTTCATTTTTAAGTATGCGGATCAGGATCGGGAGTGCCACCCTTGCCATCCAAACTGCACCCAGGGGTAAGCATCCTCGCTGGTTCAGGACTAAGGCATGTACATGTTTCCAGTTGAAAGGATTAATATGTTTTATTATTCATTTTCCACGATGCCATCTATGTACCCTGAAATCATCTCTGGAAATGATATGTAGCATTACATTTTACATGTCGAATTTAACAGAAATTCTTTCTAGGTGGACCTCTAAAATATCTCTGCTTATAGTTTACCAACATTTACCATACTATTAATATCTTCATGAAGCTAGTGTGCTTTGGATATTAGAAGATACAATATAGTACTTATGTCATAGAGAATTTTTTTTTACTAAATGTATAAGTTGGTTTCTATTTCTTCACTATTAAAACCTAAAATAAGAATATCTCTTTAACAATTACCACTTTGGATTACTCTTTCAATGAAACCCGGTAGCAGGCAACCATGCAAGAGAAGGAAGAAATGATAGTCTGCTCATATGTGTGTTGACAACTTAACTAATACTGTTGTTAGTCATGTGAGTCATTTTATTGTACATTGTCCTAGAACATAGAGTTCTTTCACTGTCATGAAACAATGCAGGAAGATACATACATATTTTCCATTCAAGAGGAAGTGTTGTGCAGCATAACCTATGGTATTAAGAATAACTGGGTAAACACAAATTGATGAAATTGTCTTTGTTCAGTGTTATGGTCACTTATAGAGACATTGGAGAAAGAACTTTGACTGTACACCAGTGGAAATAATGTCACCTCAAGCAAATCCCAGTCTATTTCTTTAAAAAAAGAAAAAAGAAAAAAGCCGTCTTATCTCAGTAAGAATTCTCCCTTTGCATCCTCTGAAGGATACATATTGATAGAGTTGAGAACAGTTCAGCACACTATTCTCCTCATAAAATTTCACCTCCATTGTCAGTGCATACCACCAGTGTATGCACAGAAACATGTGTATATACATAATTGGACACTTTCTATCTGGCAGGAAAGTAAAGGTTCTGTAAGGAGATTGTCCTGCCAGATGAAGGCTTCACTGTTAGAAGATATTGAAAAAGGGAAGCAAGCAATATCATTTTCTGCCAAGACAACATCAATTTTTGGATGCTGCTAAAGCTTCCTACCAGTCACGAAACCAGCTAAGTCACTCTGTGAATTAGCAGATTCTCAGAAGGTAAAACAATATTCTGCAATAAAAGTCAAGTGCAGCCCAGAAGAGCTGACTGCCAACTTCTTAGTTTCTGCATAAGCACACAGGCTGAAGGCACTGAGACAGTCACCTACACACTTTGCTTCAAGGAAAACAGAAGTAATAAACGGTTCCCCTTGTGAGTTTTGGTACACTTGAGTTAAGAGTATTTTTTGAAAAAAATTACAACTAGTGCTGCTGGATCAGAGGAGTCAGCAAGAGAAAGAGAAAACTTTGCCTGTGAAAATCATCCACAAGAGGGTTTTATTGTTTTGCAACTAAAATTAAACCGGTAAATTATTCAATATAATGTCGATGTCAACAGCTGTTGCCATTCAAAATGAGACCTTTTGCTGTTTTTGCAAATCTAATTACAATGAAGCCATCAGGGAAATGAAAAGGAGAACACAGCCTAGTCTGGATGTGTGGCTGTAGCGTCTTCTTCGTCAGCCTTTTACATCGTGATTGTATAATAAAGGAAACATATATAGTAGAGGGAGGCAGAAGCTCTGGCCAATGGAAAGGGTTCAGATTACCACAGCAACAAAACTGAGACCTCATACAAAAGGGAAGCTGAGGATTCATGCAGGAACAAATCTCACAAGGTCACTTGAGAACTCCAAATAAGTAGAAATATGCCCTCAACAGCTCCAGGCTGCAGAATGACAGTGAGACAGAGTGAGCTGCCATGTTTGCACTTCTTCCAGGACAATGTGTCTGCAATTGTCGACTTTGTCCTAAGGTATTACGATTGCTTCCATCGAGCTTACCCTTTACTGTGAGCTGCAGAGTCACATCCACTGGTTCCATAAAAGTGTTGTAATTCCAGCTCATGAGAATTCAGAAATTCTTACATGACGTGAACTAGATCATAGAATACCCTCTGTGTTTGGTATCCTATTCTGAAGCAACCAGTTAGCCTCAAGAGTTCACCCCTTCTTTTCAAATTGAGTGTAAACACAGAGAACTATGGCCCAGGGAAAGACCACAGGACAATAGAATGATGGAATGAATGACCTTATCCCTCGGTTCATCTAATAACTGAGCCTATCAATAAGTATGAGCTCAACAGTTCAATTCTACTTCAGAAAACAGATTTCCTCTCTCCCATGTCCATGATTTTCAGGTCGTTCAATAACCTGGGATGATGGAATAGTTAATGAAAATAGTCATCCCTATGACAATTTTAAGAAATAATGTTCTTCCTTTGAATGCAGTTTAACGATTGTTCTGAAAATAAAATTATCTAATACATTAAATGTATTTTACTACTCCAAAAGTGAATCAAATAAATTGAGTCTAAAATTTCTTCAATTACATTTGAAAAAGATTAACCATTTAGTCCTAATTAGAAACCTCTCACCAGTAATTTTATAGGGAAGAAGGAAAGGAAGGAAGGAAGAAAGAAAGACATAAGGAAAGAAAAAATATTGTCTCCTCTTGCCATGAATAGAGGCCATGTTTTAGCCCCATGTTTTTGTTTCTTTTGTTTGTTTGCTCTCTTCTGTGTGATACATGCTAATCAACTTGTTTCTTTCAGTTACTTTTGAAAATACCATCAACAAAAGCAACTAGGGATAGAAAAAAATGTTATTACAGCTTTCATTCCTAGGTCACAGTCTATCACTGAGGGAGGTAAGAACAGAAATTCACAGAACATTTAAAAGAAAAAAAGCCAGTGAGGACACTGCTTGCAGATTAGTCAAAAGCTCAATGTTCAATTAGCCTTCTTGTACAACCCAGGACTACCTACCTGCCTAGGATTGGTGACACTCATAATAAGATGAATCCCTTTGCATCAATAAGTAATCAAGGCAATCCCCTTCTGATATGCCCACAGACCAATGTTATCTAAACAATCTCTCCAGTCAAGTTTCTAGTCTGTGTAAAGGTGACATTTACAGACTCACATTTTTGTTATTCAATTTATATACCAAAAAGAACATTTTATGGTGTACCAAAATGATTAAGAATTTGAAAAAGAAAAGATAAAAAGAAATTTAAAATAAAGATTGTCCATGTTGGCACACATTTTAATCTCAGTGTTCAAAATTCAGAACCAGGCAAATTTTCATTTGAGGCCAACCTGATCATTATAAACACACAAGGCAGAACTGCACGGTAAAGCTTATGCATCAGTATGGAACAATAAATGTTAAAGGTGTCACAATGCAGAATTTCATAGGTGGTTTTGGTATACAAAAGCATGCTATGGATTTTTGCTCTTTCTGTAACTATTGTAATTTGGAACACTAATTTTTGAATGGTTTGATTCCTGAACCTATCTTACTCCCTTATTTGCTATTTTATGTGCTTCAAAATTTGATGTTTCTTTTAGTTTATGATCTTGCTGATTCAATATACATTTTATGTTCTGATCAACTGCTTTTCTAGAGTAAGTATGAAGACCTAAAGTACAGTGGTATCTTTAAAAACATGGTGATTTATATTCTTAAAAATTGATCCCTCCTTCACCCACCTACATCTTTCTTGGTCTTCACTTCTTTCTATAACCTTCAGTTTATAAACAAATTTGAACCATAGTATTCTCAACCAACTTGTTCAACCCTTGTTCATATTCTCTCTGTCCCTCATCATCTCTACCTGCTTGTATGTATGTTCCCATCTGCAATGTATTTCTCAACTCTCACAAAACCAACACATATGACTTTTATATAGGAACAATTATTTTTAAAGTTCTAATTTTACTACATCTTTCTGGACTTTTTTTCCTGGTGGCCAACCTCTATATTTTTTTTAAGTTTTTTTTCTTTAATTTAGTTACAGTGACAATAAATGATTTGATTTAATTTAATTTAATTTTAGATTTGTCGTGTGTGTGTGACAGAGAGAGAGAGAGAGAGAGAGAGAGAGAGAGAGAGAGAGAGTTCATCTGCCCACTTGTATCCAGAGGCTAGAAGAAGATGCCCAATTCCCTCAGAGCTGATGCTCCACCCTTTTGCAGGACATCGGGATTGTTCTGTAGGTGCTGGGATGCAACCTCCAGTCCTCATGGGTGTACAGCATGTGCCCTTATCTGTTGATGTTTCTCTCCAGGCCAGTTTTATTCAAATATACTTTCCCATGCTTTATATACAAAGGACAGTCTTAAGATGTATGCCATCTTTCCACTTCCACAATCTCCACTCTTCCCAGTGTTCCTTTTCAAAGGAGTTGCTCCCTACGACCATGGCCCAACACTTTTTTTTTCCACCTTGTAGGAAACATTTCTGACTTCCTGTAAAATAAACATAGTAAAGCCTAGACTCAAAGAAAAAATTAAAGTGTCAGTCCCTCCTCCTAAAGTGAACATGTGACGACATATATCCCTCTGAATTTTTTCTTGCTGCTGCAACTCTCCTGAAATTTAAATTATAGCTTTCATCTGTGGCAGTCATCTTCCAGTAAGTCACCAAAATGAGGAACACAAAAGGAAAGAGGAGAGGCATCCGGCATATGTTCTCTAGGCCTTCTAGGAACCATGGAGTTGTTCCTTTAGTCCCATACATGTGAATCTAAAGGGTGATACAGTAGACATCAAGGGAATAGACACTGTTTAAGAAGGAATGCCCCATATGTCTTTTACCATGGCAAAGCCAGAGGAGTCTACAATTGTAAACAAGCAGATTAAGGGCAAGATTCTGGGCAAGAGGATCAATGTGAGCATTGAGCACATCGAGCACTGGAAAAGCAGAGGCAGCTGCCTAAAGCAGGTGAAGGAGAAGGGTTAGAAGATAAAAGAAGCCAAAGAGAAGGGCACCCGGGTTCAGCTGAAGTGCCAGCCTGTGCCACCCAGAGAAGCACACTTGTGAGGACTAACGGAAAAGAGCTGAGTTGTTGGAGCCCATTCCATACAAGTTCGTGGTCCAGTGTACAAAAAAAGAAATAAAGGACCTGGACTGCAAAGTGTTTTCTTTACATTAAATTGTAGCTCATACTTTAACCATTAGATCTTTTTCACTTAGAAATATATTACCATCTGTTAACCCCTTTCCTCCCATCCACGTTGCATTAGCAGCATTGATTGAGACTCTGACTATGCCTGTGAGCTAGTAACTGTCCCATCCATTTGTTTTATTATTCCCGACACTGACTAACAGTTCCCCATGCCAAAGCAGCCTACCTACCTCCCACTTAACGAGTCTCCATGTGACAAAGAGATTTCAGATAGGAGTCTAGCAATGTAACAGTTCCTGTTTGCTAGCATACCTTTTGTTTTTCAGGGTAGACTGTCAAATTGTCATGCTTTTATATTTTCATACTAGTACATATTGTGCATTAAGCACATCTGTCTTTATTTTTCTAACCACTTTTTCTCAATCCTCATCCTGCTGGTCCTCTCTCTTCCCCTAGATAGTTACACTTCTTCTGGGTCATGTGTGTGTGTGTGTGTGTGTGTGTGTGTGTGTGTGTGTGTGTGTGCATGTGTGTGTATGTGTGTGTGTGTTTCTGTGATTTTATATAGTTAGTGTTTAGTAAACACAGATGAGAGAAAAATTAAAATATTTGTTTTGCTGAAGTTGGCTAAATCCTTTCATAAGTTAACTTCTGGTTGCACATATTTTCCTGAAAGTTATACAGTTTTGTTCCCTATGGTAGAAACAAAAAGTTTCCTTATGTAGATTTAACAAATTTTTTCAGCCATCCGTCAGAAGCAAAAAAATCAAGAGACAGACCTGGCATTTTTCAAACTATTCAACAGCTCTCCCTTGTCTACTAAGTTAAGTCCCTCCAAATCCGGCCCCTAAGATCCATTGTCTTTCTCCTCTCCCTGTGCCTGCTCTTACACTCCCCTTCTGTTCACATTTGTTGTTCAGAGTACTTCCTGCTTTCACACTATGCTTCTGCTTTTCTTCGTCTGGACTCCCTAACACTCACTGATATCCCAGCCGTAACTCTCAGTATATCAAACTACAGCTTGCTGACTCTTTCCACATGGTGACCATGACCTACTAAAATGACATTCTGGTGTCCATCCACCATATTATATTTACAGAAATATACCATAAACGTCTGCTCATGCCATCTGTCATCTTCAAACTGTGAGCTCAATGGAAATAAGTGGAAAAGTGTGTAATTCATCTCATCTCTCCCTGCAGCTCCTGAAAGGTTACAAGCATGTTAGTAGGCTCATCACACAGGTTTATTGGATGAATGGAGATATTTCATTATCCACACCCTCTCCTCAAACAGAATCTCATTCATTGTTGAAAGATTTTTTTTTTTAATCTTTCAAGGGTCATTATAAAGATTACACACAAAGTACAGATTTTCAGACTCTCACTTGGATATAAGAAGTAGACTGTTAATTTTACAAAATGGCAGTACTGTCATAAAAATAACATTTTGAAGATGATAACATGGGAACACATAAAAAATGGTTCTTTAGAACAGAATAAAAGAAAACCATATGAGACAAGTTTAGGGGTTTTGTAGTAGTTTGTTTTCCAATTTCAATTGTTTTGCATAGATCTAATGGATGGCACCTGGCCACTGATGTGTGCTCTAGCTGCTTCTCTTTATTTTATCTAATCTATTTTTGTCACCATTTTTGCAGGTTAAGATTTACTTGTCCTGCTCAAAGCTGACCCTCAAAGAAAGACCAAAACAAAAACAGAAAACAAGCAAACAAATAAAACTGCAGAAAAAGAGCAAACTGATTTTCTACCTAGTAGAATATCTGTAAGAGAGTATATGATGAACGGGAGAGGTGGTGACTTGTGGTTAACAAATGAATTCTGTTAGCTTGCTAACATCTGGCATCAGTTACAGAAGCTGCCTATAGTCTGGCCACATCTGTGGGTGCCTACAGCTCTTTTTTCATATTTTAAACCTGAGAGCTTGGGAAACATGCATACTTTATATTAACAAACAAATTAGAGTTCTGTGTAGTTAAATAAAACCAGCAAATACTCATCTTGGTTGATTCTTCAGCTACCTCTATGTAAAGTTATTTGTTTACTACAGAGTATTTGCTTTTGAGTTCAATATTATAACAGTTATCAAAAGTTTCTCTTTACAGATCATATTTCTGCTACTTAACAGTGGTCACGACATATTGCAAAAAAGCCAAATCAATTCATTTGATTTTTAAATAAATCCGCATTTAATGACAAAAAATAGTTTAAAGAGATTCATAACCAAGGATTTAAATAATCTGATTATAAAAATTATCCATGGGAATTGCATTAAAATATATAAACTTATTTTCTGCCAAGATCCTCTTTAATGAGCATCAAGCATAAGGCTACTCCACTACAATTAATTGTTCATTGCCTTTTTATTGATTGGGGGGGGATTTTGCATAAACCCAATGGTGTTTTAAGAGAAATGTTATACATGAAAATAGCCATAGTCATTAAACTATCAAGTAATTAACATAGCTGTGCATAGAAATGAAAGATGTAAATGAGACGAATGTTTCAGGAAAGACCAATGCATGTGCAAGTTATCCATGGGAGCAGGTAAACTTCCCTTTACTATCTCCATGCTTTCTGGCATTGGACTTGAGTGGTTATTTCAACTCACTTCTGTGTTTCTGCTAGGAAGTGATTTCCTCTCAGTTTCTAAAAGTATACTGTTCCAGAAACTGCCTAATGATTCCAACAAGAATGTGGTGCATCCAGTACTTGTCTCACTGGTTCTTCTCTGTTTGTCTTCATGACTGACGTCTCTTTTCTTGTATTTCTTTTGACTTTGCATCTCTGCAGGTGCATAGGTTCAAGCATTGAAGACTGCATCGGCCTGACGGATAGGTACTGGGTGTGCTTTCTTCTCATGTTCTTCCTCCAAGGCTCCATGCGTGAGCACTGGTGCATGTGTGTGCATGCCACTGTGGATGGAGAATGATGTTTTCTGTTCTGCAATTGCTTGCAGGTGTAACGGTCCCACTAGTCATGACTGCATTTACTACCCATGGACGGGCCATTCCACTTTACCACAACACGCTAGGTAACATCTGCCATGGTTCCATTTTATCACTCAAATTCTTTCTTAGTTACCACGGACTAAATTAGTAAACAGTTGGGCTGAAGTTTTAGAGGACTAAATGAGAGATTTTGATTCACTTTTGATTTTAACTACATTCATTAAAATTTCAGAGTTCTACTTAGTAGTACCATTGATTTTGAATTTTGTATGTTTAAAAGAATTAGACATCATCCTAGAATGCTAATAGAATATTCTTAAGTTTATAAAAAAATTAAAAAATCAAAATCTTTCAAGGAGAATTCTGAAAGTGTTGATTGATGTTTATATGATATTCGTTACGTAATTTGAATTTAATTTATGATTTTGTATTATTTGAACTGACTAGTATATGTTCGGATAGAAAAATTATTCCAGAATCAATACAATATAAAAATATTTTGTACAGATTAAAGCACATATTGGAATTATGAGAGCATAATATATGACCCATATTTACACAAAAATTTGAACACAGATATTTATAGTAGCTTTAATCATAACCAACAAAAACTGGAAGCAACTTAGGCTATTGAGTTGTTGTGTACCCATGCTCTGCAATATGCCTGAGTAATAAAAAGGAAGAAATTGATGCTACACAAACCATAGATGGATCCTGAATTCACTATGCTGAACGAAAGAAGCCAGACTGTTAAAAACACATACTGCTTGATTTTCTTTTTATATCAAACTCTGAAAAAAAATGAAACTACAGGGATAGAAAATCATTCATGGTTGCCCAAAGCTTGACTTTGGGGGATAAAGTTCACTATTGAATGGTAAGAAGGAATTTGGCAGATAATAGAACAATCCATACCGTGATTGTAATATTGTTTGTGTAAATAAAAATGCTTAGCAGATACTATAAGCTATATATCTTATTATAAATTATATAAATTTTGTGTTATTTTTATACATAAAGAATATGACTTTAAAAATACTGTATGAAACATTTTAACGAGGAAAACAGTAACTTTGCAATGCAATGTTACATAAGAAATATTATTATCTCTGAGTAACAAATTAATTAGATATTTTTACAAGAAAGACAGCAGTGCTAAAGTAAAGGCAAATGTGAATTTTAAGTGATGTATTGTTTTTCTTATAATTTGTGTTGTTATATGACAATGAAGCATTTGTGAAACATAACCGATAGATTAAAAAATATCACAATAGCAATAGATTCCAGCAGCTGCCTTTATCAGTGGTGGCCATTATGCTAACCCTAACACCTAAGATAGTGTGACTTCCCATCCTACTTTATCAATCATAACACAGTATTGTTTTATGCATCTGGCTACTTTCACTAAATATTACATGTGTGAGATTCATCTATGTCACCAAATTCATTCATAGCTTTTCCATTCATATGTCTTTAACGGTTATTAAATTGTAAAGTGGTCAAATAAGGGATATGTCATCTTCATAAATTGTTTGTCCATAAGTAAATAATCATGAGAAGTTCTAAGGTAAATTTTTTTGGCTAGTGTGGTTTCATTCACACAACAGTGGCACACTGATACTTGGGCTTGAGCAAACCAGCTAATACAGTTGTCTAGAGTTACCTTAAACTGTAGGAAATTTTAAGAAATGAAGCAAAAGAGAAAGAGAAAAAGTAAGTGGGAATAAGAGGGAAATCTTAAGTCTTGCATAGTCTTCCAAGATTTGTCTTAGATTTCTGCCATGCTCATGAAATTATCTTTCTTCTTTCAGACATTGATTGGGCCACTGAACTATAATTTTAAAGAATGATTTTGCATTTATTTTGATGATTTTACTTATAATTATTCTAATATTTTAGTCAGAAAGAATTCCACATGGTGGTTAATGTATGCTCCCTTTAAAATCAGATTTTTCAGGTTTTGAATCAAACTCTAAGCCATTGTAGATGTGTGACTTTAAGGTCCTTCAGTTATCTGAGCCTCACTCTTTCATGTGCAAAAAGACATCATTTATGTAGATCCCAAACAGTTCTGAGGATGGTGTGTTTGCTTAGTAACAGTAACCATTCTTTTTTTTCTATATTTTTCTTCCTTTTTTTAATTTTTTTTAAAGATATTTTCTTTATATACATTTCACATGCTATCCAGAAAGTTCCCTATACCCTCCCACTGCCCTGCTCCCCTACCCACCCACTCCCACTTCTTGGCCCTGGTATTCCCCTGTTCTGGGGCATATAATGTTTGCAATACCAAGGTGCCTCTCTTCCCAGTGATGGCCGACTAGGCCATCTTCTGATACATATGCAGCTAGAGATACAAGCTCTCAGGGTGCTGGTTAGTTATATTGTTGTTCCACCTATAGGGTTGCAGACCCCTTCAGCTCCTTGGTTGATTTCTCTAGATTCTCCATTGGGGGCCCTGTGTTCCATCCAATACCTGACTGTGAGCATCCACTTCTGTATTTGCCAGGCACTGGTATAGCCTCATATAGCCTCGCACAAGACAGCTATAACAGGGTCCCTTCAGCAAAATATTTCTGGCATATGCAATAGTATCTGGGTTTGGTGGCTGATTATGGGATGGATTCCCAGGTGGGGTAATCTCTGGATAGTCAATCCTTTTGTCTTAGCTCCAAACTTTGTCTCTGTAACTCCTTTCATGGGTATTTTGTTCCCTTTTCTATAAACAATTATTTTTCTGTGTAACAATGCTTCTCGCACCCCAGGAATGTGAAATCATTCTTCTCAGGGGAGGAGAGAAGACTCTCAAAGTCACCCAGAGGACATTGACGCCTACTGGTGCCTTCCTGATGAGAGCCTTTGTGAAAGAGAGTCTTTTCTTTCACTTTGCCTTGAGGATCAGGGAGAAGGTCGTATGGATGACTTTGGGTCATGGGGATGATCTGTAGAGTGACAGATCATTTGAAGTTGCAGTTTCAATCTTATGCACTGCCTGGATCCCCAGGAGATAGTCCATAATTTCAGACTAATACAAATAATTAACAGTGTCATTAGTAAATATCCATGGCTAAAAATAGTGAATGGATAGTAAAGTGTGGTCCTCTGTTTCTAAGAGAAGACACCTGCGGTCTACTGCTGTCTTAGTCAGGGTTTCTATTCCTGCACAAACATCATGACCAAGAAGCAAGTTGGGGAGGAAAGGGTTTATTCGGCTTACATTTCCATACTGCTGTTGATCACCAAAGGATGCAGGACTGGAACTCAAGCAGGTCAGAAAGCAGGAGCTGATGTAGAGGCCATGGAGAGATGTTCTTTACTGGCTTGCTTCACCTGGCTTGCTCAGCCTGCTCTCTTATAAAACCCAAGACTACCAGCCCAGAGATGGTCCCACCCACAAGGGGCCTTTCCCCCTTGATCACTAATTGAGAAAATGCCTTACAGTTGGATCTCATGGAGGCATTTCCTCAACTGAAGCTCCTTTCTCTGTGATAACTCCAGCTGTGTCAAGTTGACACAAAACTAGCCAGTACAACTGCCCAGGTGAAGAAGAGCAAAGTTGCTTGAAGGTGAAAGCATGGGTTCAAATATGGGTTCTATCATATTTCTTATCTACACAATTATATGACAGTGTAAAATTAGTTTGAGGTTTTGAAGAGATAGCACGAAGATAACGTCCTGGACTGAGTAGTCATTGACTGCAGTTGTAACAGTTACTGAGGACCAGAAATAGAACAATGATAATTTAATGTTTTAGGTTTCATAATCCACCTTTTAACTAGGCAGTTATCCAAATACTTAAATTTCTTTTAGAAACAGAAAATTACATTGAACATGCCAATGTGGCTGCTTTAAAGTATTTAGATTTACTACACCCCGCTGCCTCACTATGAAGTATTCTGTTCTCTAAAGCAGCAGATCCAAATAAAAGCAGGTGCTGTGTTTCCAATCTTGGTCAGCTTTCATTTTCTAAGTGGTGGTATTTTTCCCAAACCTGTGATTTATGAATTGGCTTTCCACACCTCATTTACCTTACAGACCATTGCTGGAATATTCCAGAAATATTAGTGTATCCAGATAGAAAAAAATGTAAGATTTTTGTATCATACAATATCCTAATTATAAAGACAATGAAATCAGTAATCTTTTATTCTCACTACCTCTCATTTTCAAATCTAATTAATAATTTAAGATGACACTTGCTTTGACCAATCTTTTTCAAACTTTCCCACCTCCATAATTTTGATTTCCTCCCAAGAACACCATGGGCAATTATGTTTGTCAAGGCCTTTTGTTTTTTGTTTTGTTTTTTTTTCATTTGACATTTGAGTTAGCACCCTGGCTACTTTTGAATAGATTTGTTCTTAATGTAAAGACATCAGTTTTTAGTCTAATTTTGGGTTCTTTGTCAAACATAGGAAAGCCTTAAAGATCATATTCTCATATGCCACGGGGATATGGATTCGATAATCACAAAGAATAGACTATATTGATCAGGCATTTCTGCAAGTTAGTTAACAAAGTGAAATCTATCTGAGATCATCTATTTCTGCATTTTAACTGAATTGCCTCTTTATTCTAATACACTTTTCCTATATGCTTCACAATATATAGTACAGTAATTAAACTTAGTTTCTCCAAGTCTCTAATGGATAGCTATTTGAAACATTTTTGGTTTTCATGGCCACAGACATACTTTTACTTTATGGTACAGTGCCTTTTGGCCCAAGAGGTCACACAGAAGTCTATCCTTTGTCAGACTGACCTGGGTCTGATAAATGACAGAGAGGGGGTGATAGGCTAGGAACCTCTCACAAATTGCACACTGCATTTCTTTGTTTTTCTCCCAAAGAAGCAAGTTCAGAATTTATGTCCACATGATGCAAATCAACAATAAATGGTCATCATAGATGAGTTTCAGTTATATTATGATCCCTGTATACAATACACAAATGTGCACAGCTTTTTTACACAATTCTAGTCTCATTCTATAGCATTATGTATTAGGTTTTGTAAATAAATAAATAAATCCAAGATATGAAGGAGAGTATATAAAGGTCTTCCTTAGCAGGTGATTCACTTCCCAGAAACTCTAAAAATGTCAAAATGATCTGAGGATTAGCAGGGATTCACAAAGCCTCTCTCTTCACTTGTCAATGGTTGTTCATATAGCTGAGGAAGCTACTTTAAACAAAAGAATTCAAGCATCTTTCAGATGTTCAAGTGGTTTTTGATATTGATATAAAAATGCTCATACTACAGTACCAAAGCATTCCAGACAGTAGCAACATGACTGTATTCAAGATTAGCAAACACAAGGATGTGACTAAATTAATCCATTTTAATGACTAAAAGTCAACAAAGGTTCTTTAGGCCATTGGCTTTGGGACTAAAGTAGAATGACTAAAGATGTCATTACACTGATAAAATGTTAAGTATATAGTAATAATCAAAATATTAAATGAGCAGAGGGAAATACTCAAAATACTCAGCTTTTCCTCAGCATAGAGCATTTTCTATGGTAAACAAATCATTATGTTTTGCACCTATTTATTTATGACTCAGACAGATACCAGAACTACTTCATATCTCACAAATATCTTCAGAGTCAGCTGTTACTGATGCTCTGATATCAAATAAAGAGCACAAAAACAAAATGGTGGGTAATGTCCTGAATCTTAAAGACAACCAGGTTCATTTCAGTAGTTCAGTCCAAGGTCTCCTGCAAGGTCTACTCCAAGACCTGTTGTTTATTAGACATATAAAGGTAGCTCAAATATATATAGAAAAATAGGCAGGATTATTCTGTAGCAGCAAATATACTAAGTAAATTTTGAGAGTGTGATAACATTAGTGATTTAACACCTTTGCTGGTTTTAATGTGGTCTCCAGGCTTATTTTAAAATTTAAAATACCACAGAACAGGACTATGTATTCAATGATGGTTAGACAATTAAGACATTGTGATTAGACAGACGAAAGGAGTACTTATCTAACTGTAAGACCTCTGCTCCCGAGTACACTCCCACCAGCTCAGAAGCATAATGCACAATTCTGTAGGGGAAATGGCAGGCATGTCCTGGTTGGTTCTGATACTTGAGGGATCACCATGCTGCCATCTGTGTTCTCAGCTGGAGCTTACAGTCTCCTTCCAAACCCACTTACCTTCTTGTAGATCTGAGTTTTTTGAAGCTTTAGGAATTATAAACCTATTATTTTGGGATAAAATGCTTAAGTTATTTCTGAAATATATTTCCCCAAATACTGATTATTATTGGACAATATCATTTCAAGTTTACAAAAATACTCACAGGCATAGTGATAGCTATTTATCCAAAACAGCAAAGACTGTGTTCGACTTCGTTGTACAGCATTTCAGTTCATACACCCTCGTGCTTAGTTGAATGTGCTCCACACATTGTTTCCCTGTCGGAAGGATGTGAAAATGGTTTTTCACCTGTAAGTTCCTTTCACATCAGCACATGGGTTAGTTCTTGATTGCACAAGTGGCAGAAGGCATACTGTGACAGAGTCTGCAATACTGGACGCCATACTCCCTCTGCCTGTGTCTTGTCTCTAGAATCATATATTAAACTTTATTTCCTTGAGCAACCTTGTGATACTTTCTAGACCTGAGAGTGTTTCTGTCCTTGTATACTCTGAAGGTTAGATGAAACGCTCCATTTAGGCTGCAGATTCTGATTTTTCCTTCAGTTGTGAATAAAGAGTTCTGGGCATTAGTTTCTAATTTTTCCATTAGTTTATCAAAGTCGGGAGTCTTCCTTGTGATTGTTGATAACCTACATTGCCCATTGCCACATGAGTACTTCCAAGGTAATTAGAGTAGACAGAGGAGACTTGTTGTCCCTGATGTACCCTAGTCGTAAGAAAATTCTATGAAAAAAAAAAGTGGTAAAACTGGGTTAATAATTTAGGCACATTAAATGTTAATTTTGGGGAGATTGTGTTAATTAAAATATTTTAAATTGTTTTAATTGTGGTATATATGTATTGAATGTACTGCTCTAAACCAATAATCATGAAATCATGATATAATACTTCCTTTTAATGGTTTTACTCACAAAAATAAGAGTGGAGGTACAGTATTTCACGAGAGTGTTTATTTCATTAGGTGTAGTAGGTGACAGATGGAATGAGTCCAACATATCCAAGAAAAAAATATCTGTTTTCCTGGACCCATTACACACACCTATATATTTGTCTATGAACCACATTTTTCTTTTTTTTTTTATTATTTTCTTCATTGACATTTCAAATGCTATTCCCTTTCCTAGTTTCCTCTCCAAAAGTCCCCTATACCCCCACCTTTGCTCTGCTTCCCAACCCATCCACTCCTGCTTCCTGGCCCTGGCATTCCCCTCTACTGGGGCATATAATCTTGCAAGACCAAGGGGCTCTCCTCCCATTGATGAGCCTGACACTATTGCATATGCGAACAAGATTTTGCTAACAGGACCCAGATATAGCTATCTCTTGTGAGGCTATGCCAGAACCAAACGTTTATAAACTTATATAAGACTAACATATGATATCTTGGTCCCACATTTCAAGTCCCAGTTTAACTGCTTTTATAATAGAGAACTACTCAGATTTAGAAGTACACTCTATATGTTCATAAAATTATGTTTTGTTCCAAATATTGTTAATGAAGTGCTATTCTAATTTGGTACTCTATACATGGCCAATAATTAAATAAAACTATCATTTACATATAGGTCAACGTTTCTAGCTTCATACTTGCTTCATGATAAAAAAATGAGTCAGAATTATTTACCCATAAAACTTAGACATGTATTGTATTAAGCCCTAAGAAGATACCTTTTCTCATATTTCCTATTTAACTAAAAGAATCTAATTAACTGGGTCCCCCTCTGTGATGATATTGCATAAAATAATGTGTCAATATTGGAGTAAATTGCTCTCTTCATGATTTTTTTCTTATTACCTCAGCACATTCCCTAATTAATCATTCTTTTATAAACATACAATTATTTTTGCATATTATGTATGTAAGCAGGCACTAATTAACAGGGAGTAGTTTGATTTACCAGTGAAATTCCCTCACAGTGATTTTATTCTCAGCTACTATCCACTCTTATGCAAAAAGTGCTTTGATTTCATGGTAACTCCGTACTAAAGAACGAGAGATAAGGGAAGGGAGACCCACCTTTTATAGACTCTCAGTGCTTCCAATCATTGTGATTTTTTTAATGGCATCATGCTCTGCTGCTCAGAATAATGAATTCCATATACTTGAGTCACTTATAGAATAATTATAGACACTGTCCACAGAGTAGAAATAAAACAAGATGCTTTAATACACATGTAAAGTTTACTTGTTTGGTAAATAAGTATTTTTATTTTATAGAACAAACTAAAATTTTCAAAATCACATCTTTATTGACCTTCTTCACACAAAATACTAGAGTTGAATCTCCAGGTCCAGTTCTCAAAGTAAATGTTTACATTGCTTTAGATACCAGAGAGAAAAAGACCAATAGAAGGGAAAAGAGCATATTTTCTTCCTGATCCATGCTAGTTTCTTTTTCTTTCAAATGTTTCTTGGAATTGAATGCAGACCGTATCTTCATATCCTAAAATCATTCCCAAATATTTCTTTGGTGTAATGAACTATGAGTATGACTAGTTTTCTGACTAGGTATGTAATAATAGTTATTACTACTAACACTAGCATTATATAAATGAAGAAACGGTATAAGAAAAGCAATTTTCAAACTTTTACCTGGCTAGTAAGTTGTAGAAGCGTGTTCTTGGAGTTCAGTTGACTGACTCAAATAATTCACTTCTTCCTCTCTACCAAGCTGCTTCCCACGTAAAGGCAGGCTTATGAAGACAGTATCCACGTATTTTATCGCCTTCTTAAATTCATTTATTGTGTTTTAATCTCAATAGTACCTTAATAGCATCTATAATGTTCTGTAGTTCATTAGAGGCTATAAATTATGAACTATATTAAAACCAGCGACGTTATATGACATTAACAGGAAGTCTTAAAGTTTCCTGTCATTTAAAAAGTAAAATAAAGTACATAGTATAGCAAAGGGGAATGAGAGAGAAACAGGGTGAATGAGAAACAAGGGATTCAAGAGAGAAGTTCTCTAGGTAAAATAAAAAGTATAATTATGGATGGAGAGATAGCCAAAGTTTAATGTTTCAAAAGCAGATGTTGGTCAATTTATTTGAGAGATTTGAGATTTTCAGAAATTAAAAATAGGTGTTCTTTAAAGTCATAGAACTAAAATTAAAATATCTTTCGGAGAAAAGACAAAAATGGAGATCATATTATTTTGAGAAACCTATGCACATTCTTCCTCTACGTGACCCAGGACATAGAAATAAGAGGGCTGTGTGTGTGTGTGTGTGTGTGTGTGTGTGTGTGTGTGTGTGTGTGCATGCGTGCATGCATGTTTAAATTGTGGAACACAACAATGTATATGAAAACTGACATGAATTATTATGAGAAAAGGAACTTCTTCAAGAGATAAAGGACAAGGTCAGGTGAAACCTTCTAAGGCAGCTGATGGAAAGGCATGCTCACTTCAAAGTAGGGAGTTTGGCTACTGAGATTGATGCTCATACTTTCACTTTAACTCAAAGAAATTCACAGACAAGATGTAAAAGATGCAGTAAAACTAATGACAGATGAGACAAAGAAAACATGGGTAAAATCATGACCTCATTCATCTTCAATCGATTGTTAGTGCAATTGAACATTTTAGAGCAGAATGAAAGAAACAGTTACATAAATTCAAAAAAGAAAACTCCATTGAACTTATCCAGAAAGACACACCATTGTAAAGCACAATTGTATTGTATATTGCTGAGTCTGTTTGGAAAGTTTAACTCACAAATAAAATTGATGCGGTTAAGTATTATGTTTTATCCAAGCAGGGTATTATTGCTTAAATATGGACCTTGGCATTAGCAAATCTATGTTGATGTATGTTTGAAGTTGGCCAGATAAACACATAAGGAAGGAGATAATAAATGACTATGTGAGTGTTTGAAAACTGAGAAATCGGGGCAGTATTGGCACATAAGGAAGAACATAGAGAAGGCACTGGGCAGAAAGTCAAGCATGGGAAACCAGTATTCTAAGAGCAGCACCTATACTTGCCATGGTTCTCATGGGCTGCTCCTATTCCATCAGGCCAGCCCTTTTGGTCACAAGCTCAAGATCCAACTACTCCATGTTGACTTCCCTTCCTTCCTTCCTTCCTTCCTTCCTTCCTTCCTTCCTTCCTTCCTTCCTTTCTTCCTTTTCTTTCCTCTCCTTCTCCTCCTCCTCCTCCTCCTCCTCCTCCTCCTCTTCCTCCTCCTCCTCCTTTTCCTCCTTCTCCTCCTCTTCTCCTCCTCCTCTTCTCCTCCTCTTCTTCCTCCTCCTCTTCCTCCTCTTCCTTTTTCTCCTCCTTCCTCTCTACCCGTGAGACACAGCCAAGGTAACTGAGAACACACCTACCTCTATTGCCCAATCACAGGCTTTAGCCTTTTATTGACCAGTTAACTTGGAGAACAAGATTTAAACAACAAAAGATGGTACATGTGAGAATTCACTTGTCTTGGGACAACCTGTTCTTGGGGTACAGGATTTGGCATTTAAATAAATAGCAGCATCAGACCAATCCCCAACAACTAGCAATATAATTATTTATTGTTATCAGTCTAGGTAGATAGGCACATTGCAAATGAGAAAGCAGGGAATCTGAAAGACTGGGATGGATGGATGGATGGATGGATGGATGGATGGATGGATGGAGAAAAGTGAAGAGATTCAACAAGAATTTCAACATAAATCTCGTTGCCAGACTTAGTGGTCAGTTGGATTTAAAATGTTAAGGGGGAAGGTGTAAATAATTCATTCTAGTTTTCTGCCTTGCAAAATGAGTGAATAGCGTAGCGTTACTAAGATGCCACACAACTGGGAGGGTTAACTTGAGGCTTTCTGAGCTTGGCAAGAAAATGTTGAATTTGCAGTTACTTTGACACGTTTAAGATGTGTTAAGTGGAAAATATAATAAAATGAAACAGCATTTTTCGTATATAATCATGGAACAGAAGTGAATGAGTAATATAGAAATAAAAAGAACCAATTGTTTATATCTTCAGAATAATTTGAGTATGAAGAAAAAGAGAAAAGTGGTCACAGAAAAAGCATTATTAGGGAAAGAAGACATCTGAGGTTATGCGAAATTTAAAAGTATTTTGGAGGACCTTAAGCAAAAGGTTTGTGGTATAAAACACAACAAACATTGTGTATTGTGAACATCTATGAAAAAGCTACAGAAATTAAGAAGCTTAGCAAACATGAAAGCATTAGCTTTGTAGATGAAAAGATGCCCACATTTTTTTCTTCAGAAGAAACAGAAGGAGAGAAAAATGCCCACAGGTTTTGTAGACAGAGTCTTAGAGTTTTCTGTTTAATGCTTTATATTCTGACTGCTGTCATGGCTGCAAACATATCACCAAAAAAGAAGGAGGGTTATTATTTTGAGAGCATGTAAACATGTATGTGAAAGGAATGATGGATTATCTGGAAAGTTAAATTCAAGTAGAAACTGTGCTAATTTTTGTATTTAAATCACTCTGACATTAGTTTACAAATTATCCATAATTTGAAATGTGTTTCCCTACATGCATCTAGCTTGAAGGTCATTTATTTTATTTTCTCAAGGAAAATAACGGCATGAACTATCACTGACTCTGAACTCATTAAATTAGAAGGCTCTTAAATATATAATGAGGATTTAGCTGCACCTTGTATGTGTTCAGGGAAATGAGCAGATTTCAATACCTGTCATGTTAATTGTGAGGTGCTGATATATAACAATTATTGTAAATTGCACCACCATGTGAACATGAGCAATTTCATGATCATGCTAGTGAAGAGTATTAGAAAATCAGTAAATTGCAAAGGATTTTTCTTATTTCCTGCTTCACATATAAGGAAATATAATAGAAATTCCCTCATGAATAAGATTTACTCAGATTTTGATTGTGCTGACATTATAAAATTTATATTCTAACAATAGTGCTTCTTTTAGAAGAAATCTTTCTATATGCCTCTCTTTTAAAATTGAGTCAAAGAAAGGTGGACTTTGCCTTCGAGGTGATTAAAGGCCTCCATCATATTTTTATCCCTGTGTTTCAAAACAGTGATTTTTTTTTCTTTTGTGTAATTTGAAAAGGTAAGAAGAACTACAAGGGTAATGCATGCTCAGTATATTAAGTAGATATGCCAGTATCCACCAACTATATAAATCTTTGCACACATTAACCATATACTAAAATGCATGTAGTTTACAGATTTGGTAGCATACGTTGCATATTTGGCTTCTTAATGTACCCACATAATTATACACTATTCTTTAACTTCCAGATCGAGTCATCAACCCTTGTATTGTGAGACAACATTCTTTAGTATTACTGGACCACCAATTGCTACCAAAGGATAGGTGGTCATTTTTAATTCTATTCAAAATGATAAATAATATGTGCGCACAAACACACACACATACACACACATACACACACACATGCACACACACATGCACACACACATAAACACACACACACATGCACACACACATACACACACACATGCACACACACATACAAACACACATGCACACACACATACACACACACATGCACACACACATACACACACACATATACACACACATGCACACGCACATGCACACACACATGCACCTCTTAATTCACAAGGTATATTTAGCTCTATAAGATGTATGGCATCATTCTGTCTTTTATATCCAATTTAGTAATCATTAGTGAAAATATTAAATTAAAAACACATTAAAATTGTAGAAGTTATACTAGCTTCAATAATTCTCACTGTAAATTGTGTATTTTTCCAGTAGGCCATTTTTTTTGACTTTCATAAAAACATGGCTGTAAATTTTCAAAAAAAAAAAAAAAGCTGCCAAGACTACATTACTTAGAAATTCATTTTAAAACAATGATAATTTCATTTGTAGAGTTAAAACTTTTAAAGAGAAGCACTTGTGAAGCACAGGAGCTTTAATTCACCCTCTTTTCAAATCAGTTTGTTGATCTACTATTTGGTGTTATATTTCCTAGATGGAGACGTATACATACAAAGATCATTACTACCTTCCATTACAATAGTGGACAAGATGACTTGTTCCTGTGGCATTTTGAAATAATAGGGAAAACAAAAATTACCTATGGGGTAATAGCAAAATCTGATCTTTTTAAAAATAAAACATGTCTAAATTGTTGCTTGAGCTCTCTCTTGTTCCCTGTGTCTCTGTGCCTCTCTCTGTCTCACTCTCTCTCAAACACACACACACACACACACACACACACACACACACACACACACACACACACTTTCCCTCCTTCTTGGTCTCATTTCTTTCATTTTCCCCTGTTTAGATCTTTTCCTCTCTCCTTTTAAATTGTTATACTGTCATTGTGCTAATATTACTTGATAATAAAACTAAACTGCATAACATTTTGAACATAAGCCCATGGCATACAATCTGAAATTTATAGTTGTGTTCTTTGGATTTGCTTGTTTGTGCTTATTTTCAAATATCAAATTTGAATACACTTAGTGATCTTAAAATGTACTCACAGAAACTTGTTAATGTTCTAACAAATAACTTAATACAGAGAGTGGCATTAGAGTCCGTCCACTTCTGTCCCACACTCTCATTTTGATTTTCTTTAAAAGACTAAAATTCTATGTAATCTCAAAAGGCATGCTAAGTACAGAAGAGCCACTAGCCCAGATAATGTTCCATATGGGAGGATTAAGTCATACAATCTGCTTTTTAAAATTAGAAGGCAGAGAAGAAAGCGTGGAGATGTATCTCATTTATGAAATTTAAAATACTAACTTTACTCCACATTACATTGAGATAATTTCCTTAATGACCATTTGCTAAACAAAGATTTTAAGCATTATCTTCTGGATGCCCATAAGCGATCCATACATTTACAAAGAACTGAATGTTAATGGTACACATACGTTCAATAATATAAAAATAATAGATAGGGAACAGATTGAAAAATTAATATTCTAGCTCGGAAGAGGATGTTTCATGGAGATGTCTAGCTTTCCTTCATAGTAATGATTTCTTTTGCATGCAAATGAAATGGTTTCAGGCAAAGTGTGAAGTTGTCTTGATATTATATTATTGCAGTGCTGTTTGAATTAGTTTAGGCCAGACTTTTTTTTTTTCCTTTTACATTTTCTGGAGGCTGAGAATCTGCATTCAGAGCATCTGGGGAATAACTGTATCTTCTAAGCATTTATTTTTTGAAAAAAAAAAGTTTTCCCCTTAATTAGGAATGTGTTCTAATTAAGGGGTGGATGTTTATATATGTTTAAAGGGAGGTTAAATTACCCAATGATGGTGTTAAATGCTTTACGATGTGTTTTGGAAGCCAGTCATAATAAACCTCCCCTAAAAATATAAAGTGTAATCTATTGTATAGTGAAAATGTTATTTCAAGTGAGGTACAATGACCAAACGCATTTGTGAAATGGGGTTTGTTTGTCTCCGCTCCAAGTCCTCTGTGGGAGGTTTTTAAATAGAATAGACAGAAACGTCCACACCCTCTCATTTCTCACTTGAGTTACTTCCAGTCTACTATGGGCCTACAAAGTAGAAATAATTGGATGCTCGGATTTTGCCAAGTTAAATACTTTACACACAGCTCTGCTTTCTTCATGCTCTCCATCTTGAAAGTCAAGTTTACACTATCTTGAGGTGTGCATGGTAGGGAAACATTTTGCTAATTTTTAAAAATCTTATCACCATTTGAATTGGCTAGTGACCTTCTAGAGTCTACATTTCAGAACTGTACACGCTTTGCTAAGTTCTGGTTAAGCTTAGTGTGAGTTCTATAAGTGTAAGGATTTCTTGCCCTTTCATCCCCTTTACATGTGATATATATATATCACATATATTTGTGTGTGTGTGTGCACACATGCATGTGAGTGTGTGTGTAACTGAATGCTTAATATGCTTTACAATTAAATACTTATAATGTGAGTGTTTATAACTAGAGTCATTTATATATAAGATGTAAGCTAGATAATGGAATAAAAGATGATAGAACTCTATCGAGATATATTTGACATTTATGGTATGTTTCATAGGTTTAAACTGTGATAAAAATAACTCTAATCATGAAATATTCATTTCATTTTTGATTGCTGATATATACTACGAATATATTGATAATGCCTAGGTCAAATACCAGGAGGGGCTGAATAGTATAATATAACAGAGAAATACTTAGGCTTCAGAGGTAGAAAGATGCCTGTGATTTTTACAACAGCTTGATCTACATAGCAAATTCCAGGATGCCAAAGGTTGCATATTGAAACACCTCATCCAAAAAGAAATTAATTTAAAGCTAGATAAACAAAATAGAAAACTTTGAAGTTGGAAAAATTGGTAAATAGAATTATAAAGCACTGCAACTTCTGATCCATATGTTTAAAATATTTCTATCCTGTTTCTAATTTGTGCAGGTCAGTGAGAGTTGATACCAGCGTGAGCCTCAATCCAGCTTAGGAGTCCAGCCATCTTTGGCTCCTCCTGACTCTGTTGTTATTGAATACGTCTCTCTATTCTGCTTGACGGTGATACCTTAAGACTTAGACAATTTTTATCCCCAGAATATAACATCTCAATACGATTTAAATTATGATACATAGGAGAAATGCCAGTGTAAGACTGAGAACTCCAATATCTTTTGCCACCTTCTTTGAGAAAACCGTGTTTGTGTCTACCTTATGTTCTATTGGAGAATGAAAAGATTCTGTAGCATTAGGAGCAAAAGTGACAGGCAATGTGGCTAAGGTTGCAAAGGACTGTAAACTCAGTGTTTACTTCCTTGTCATATTTCTTTGATTATCTTGCCCATGTGGTGAGTAGGTAATAGGAATAACTGAATGCTTAATATGTTTCACAATTGAAATGTTCATAATGTCCAGGTTTTATTACCATAGTCATATATATATATATATGAATCTAGGTAATGGAATAAAAAATGATAGAAACTTTATCAATATTTATTTGACATTTATAGTATGTTTCATAGGTTTAAACTGTAATAAAATAGCTCTAATCATGAAATATTCACTGGATTGCTTTAAAAACCTCTGTTCGTCTCTGTCTCCCTTTCAAATTTATAGATATTCATAGATTTGAAAACACACAAATTTAATTAATCTCGTCATATAATCTCATGGGTCTGTCCTTAACCATGGTAATATTTGGATCAAAGTCAAATATACAAAATATATTTCTCAATTTGAGAAAGAAACAAACACCTGTATAGATAGAGGTAAATATTGCCTATCAGAAGAAGAAAGTAGCTACCATGAAATGGTTAAAATTTTTCCCCAGAAACTGAAACTTAGAAATATAAGAACATATTAAATTACATAGGCTTAATATTTAAGTCAATGTTGAAACATATTGTGACACTATTGCAAAACAAATTTGGCATTTACATATTGAAAATGAAAATTCAATAGTGTGAAGACAAGTAAAATAAAAAAGCATTGAAACTTGTAGAGGACGAGGAAAATCATGCTCTTCCTTAAGTACTACTATCTATCTTAAATCTAGTCAAGTAATCTTGACCTGTAATCAAAGAATGGAGACCTGCTGTAAAACTTACATCTTACCAGCTACAAACTGTCACTGTCAACCGACGTCCGCCTTACAGTCTGACCCAGATCGTTTTCATTTGCTCAAAAAGAAAAATGTGTCATTTTTATAGAGCAGGTGAAATTCTAGGTCAGAATAAGCATAATTTGAAAAAGAGAGAAAAAATACTGTCTTAATGTAGCTCTCCTTGCCGGAGGCAGTAACCCTTAAAGTGTCTCTAGGGGATATCAATGTTTCTTTCTCAGTGTTTCAAGGTCTCTTTGTTTCAAATATGAACTACTGTAGTAAAAATTGAACAACATGTGATACAATGGGTACTGCCTTGTATTCACCACTTTCCTCATTTTGCTGTGACCTCTTACCTTACAAAAAGGAATTTAAGCAAGGAAGGATTTATTTCAGCTTGTAGTTTGGAAGTACAGGTCACATGGTAGAAAAGGCATTATAAAGAGAATGTCTAACAGAGAAAGGAAAATAACAGTGTAATTCTGACCTTCTTTTTAAATTTCAATTCAATCTAGGTACCCTTGCATAGGAAGCTGTGGCCCACATTTAGGGTGTATCTCTCCTCTCAGTTAATCCTTCCTGGAAACATCTAATAGACAACCACAAAGGTCTACCTACCTGGAGTGCTTCCTAATCCAATCAATATGGTAGCTGAAGTTAATAGTCACATTAAATTAGTTTGTCTTCACACTACATGAGTTTGTCCTGCTTAAAGAAAGAATAGTTTTCTTAATAAAAAAAAATCACTCCTGGCTGAAATTAAAATGAAGATAGGCAAAGGTAATGCTACATGCAAACTTTTATACCTGAGAACATAAAGGATTTAGTGAACTCAGACCATAGAGAAACATAGATAGCTGTAGATGGAGGAGATTTAAAGTAGTGAGATATTAACAAATATAAAATCAAGGTTTCTATGAAAACAATTAAATAAAGGTTTGTGCATTTTGTGTTCTCTACTATGAAGCATATGTACTGAGGAAACAGATTATGGTGTCACAATGTATTTCATACACGCACTTATCTTGTAACATAATGGGAGAGAGAGAAAGGTGAAAATAAATGGGGTAGAGAATCCAAGAACCTTCTTGCTGTCCTTCTCTGTACCAAATTTAGCCCCTATATTTAATAGGAAGATGGTGGCATCTGTGTTGCACAGTTAGACAACAATGCATTGTACATAAAGTGAAACTTTTAATTAGAAAACTTACAGCTTGGGATTTTAAATAGAAAATCTATAATCTATCCAAATTCTTTCCATTTAAAGCTGCTACTTAAGACCAGCTGAATATTTGAGTTATTCCCATGGAAGTAAATTATTTTCAATCCAGGAAGAAATAGTCACTTTTAAAAAATCCCAATAAAAATTTCCCCTCCATCCTTTCATTCCAGTCCCTCCTTCCCACTCCTTTCCCCCATGCCCCATCCACTCCTCCTCCCTTTATCTTCAGAAAAGGGCAGGCCTCCCGTGGATATCAACCGGCTGTTACATATCAAATCACAGGAAGACTAGCCACCTCCTCTGCTATTCCTGCTAGAGGAAGCAACCTGTAGGAGGAGATGTCCAAAAGGCAGGCAACAGAGTCAGACAGTCCCTGCTCCCATTATTAGGAGTCCCACATGAAAACCAAGCTATATAAATGTTATATATGTGCACAGGGCTTAGGTCAGATCCATGCAGGGTCCCAACTTGAAAGTGCAGTCTCTGTGAAGCCCTATGAGTTCAGATTAGTTGACTCTGAGAGTTTTCTTGTGGTATCTTTGACTGGCTCCTACAATCTTCCCTCACTCTCTTTTGCAGGAATCCCCAACCTCTATCTAATGTCTGGCAGTGGGTCTCTGCTGTGGGTGACACCTCTCCAGTGACAATCAGTCTTCTATGAGTACAGTGAAATATCATTAGGAATCATTTCATTGACATTGTTTTTTGGTCAGTCATGTTTGGTTCAATCCTAGGTCTTTGGATTGTTCAGCCTCTGGATCCTGGCTCCCTGGGCAGTGTCAGGAATGGGTTACCTCTCATGGCATGGATTTCAAGCTAGACCAGTCATGGGTTGGTTGCTCCCACAATTTCTGTGCCACCTTTACCCCAGCACATCTTATAGACAAGACAGTTTGTAGATAGAAGGTTTTGTGGCTGGTTGTGTCTCAATCTCCCATTGGAATTCTTGACTGGTTACAGGAGAAGGCCAGTTTCACCTCCATATCTCCATATTCTCCATTGCTAGGAGTCTTGCTATAATCAACCTTATAGATTCCTAAGAGTTTACAGTGCACTAGATTTCTAGCCCATCCCAGAGATGCAGGGAGACAATCTTTATGATCTCATTTCATTGGACTATTTGTGGTTGAACAGCTCACAATGCCTTTTAATCCCCAAGAGAATCTATTGGCTCTTAAATCTATTGTTACTCTTATTTGAATAAAATTTTAGCATATTTAAAGAACTTATCTAAATAACAAACAGTTGAAGATGTTCTTATTTTCAAAGTTAAAGTCTTTGACTCCATTGGCAACTTTGAGTACATTGTTAGAATTTTGTTTTAATAAAGTTAAAAAGCAGGGTTTTTTTTCAACAACACTTATCTATAGCAAGGATAAATTAAGAAACATAACTATCCTCACAAGGAGGCATGTTGCAATCTCTTCTTCATTATCTTTGTTTATATTATTATAAGGTTCTCCGAAAGGACACAAAATGAGATCCAATGGTAGTTGGATATGTTTCTGGATAAGTAAAAGACATGTTAATTTAATTTCCATATTTAAGTATTAGAGACAATAATGATTACAATTTGGTAGAGGGGCTAAGTAGACGGCTCATTGCTTAAGAGTCCATACTGCTCTTTCTGAGAACTTACATTTAGTTCCCAGCATCCATATCAGGCAACAAACCACCATCTGTTTCTCTAACTCCAAGGCATCTGGCAATCCTTTTTTTTCCTCTGTGGGTACTGAAACCTTTGTCATATCCTACAATTATATTAAAAATACTTGGTAGAAATAATAATGAAATCTGGCTTTAGACTTGCTCTCTATGTGTCACATGCGCGCACATACACACACACACACACACACACACACACACACACACACACACACACACACACACACACTATGTGCAGAATGGCACTTTAGAGAATAGAGGGTATATGCATGAGTACTTTGACTAGTATGACTTGTAGGACTGGACAAAGTGGGGAAGTATATTCATTACATGTATTTGATTTGATGCTGGCATTAGTCACATTGTATTCCTCAGTTCTCACGAACGAAATTGGTAGAGCAGATAGTTTCCAACTGCATAATTTTTATTAGTTTAAGGGATGTTCTTGTGTGTTTAATTTGTTCTGTAGTGACACTACACTCAACTAGTTGGAGGCACATAACCTTGTTGGGAACAAAATAATGGGGAGGGGGGGGCTTGTGGCCCTGGGGAAAAGTGGGGAGGAAAAATATGCCACATCTGGCCAGAGTTCCTGTACTCTGGGCAGGAGGATGTGGGGAGACTGCCAGGCACTTTTTCCACTCAGCCCCTAGTGAGCATGCCTGACCCACATGGCGGGGGTGGAGAAAGGGGCAGCCCCTGACAAGGGAAAAACCCTCCCCCCAGCTACCTTGCTAAAGCTCCAGAGTTGCAGGAGAGGGGGAATAGGGGAAGAAGTTCCCAACACTGACCAGAGTATGCAGCAGGCCTTGAAGGAGCAGAGACTTTCTATGGTTTAAGAGTTTTATTATATAAATGCAGGGGAAAGAGAGAAGGGGGAGAGAGAGAGAGAGAGAGAGAGAGAGAGAAGAGACAGAGACAGAGAGAGAGAGAAGAGGAAAGAAGAAGAAAGGGAAGAGGAGAGAGAAGTGAGAGGTGAGAGGACAAAGGAATGAGAGCAAGAGAGGTGGGGGCTGAGCACTCATTTTTATGGTCTTCACTGTTGCTAGGTAACTGGGGAGGAGTTTAGCCTGAAGGTCAGAAGCTTGGGCCAATGCTTACACAACTACTGACCATCCTTCTCTTGTGGGGGCTGTGGGAGGTGGTACCTTAGGCAAGGGCCAGAGTTCCAGAAGCATGAGGGAACACCTACCATGTCATGTAGGTGAATTATGACCATCTAGGTTCAGACCTCAACTGGAGACCAGCCTGCAATTCCCCACATAACCTAATGGGGATTTATAATGTTGCAAGTTGAAACCATCTCTTTGCCACACAATTGGATATCATAATAAGATAACTAAAACTCCACAGAAATGAAGAGCTTAACACCTTACAATGGTTACACTATTGTGTCATATTTAAGACGGAAGGTATGAAACAGAATGTTCCTGTATAAGAAATATACCTGTAAAACTTATTAGGCTCTCCTGTTGTTTTTATCTCTTTATACATGCACCAAGGCCATCTTTTTACTTTTAATCTTTAATGCCTATAAATAAACAGTGAGGCAGTTCCAGTCTGATAAAACACATTCTGAAGACTTGTTTCCCAATTAATTAGTTTAACTTCTAAATTATTTAGTGTGTCTTCTAAAAGTGGAAGTCTCTGCCACCAATTGCAAAATACAGCATCAGTGATTAATATTATGAGTTATTTGTTTCATCCTAATTTGGAACATGGTTTACTCCAAAATGGGGAGTAAATATACCTATATCCTAAATATACATATATTATAAATTTTATTAACTTTTTTATTTGTTGGTAAACTTGTTTTGTCCTTAGAAATATTCAAGAATTTACCATGTTTATAAAAAAGAAAACACAAGTGTTTTTACTTTTGAAGGATAGTTATGTATTAATATTAAATCAAAGACATGTAACAAAATATAAACACTTGGGCTTTATGACTTTGTAATATGTTTTAATGATGTGATGCATTTAAAAAATAGATAAATGAGGAAACCTATATGGATGTTTATGTAGAACTTATGTATCTTCTTGTATATATAAAATATATGAGAGAATACTATGACTCAGATATAGTATTGGACAAAAATGCATATTTAAAACACAAATAGCTTAGTTTTGGGACACACTGCTTCTGATAAGGCAATTGCACTTAAAACAATAAATACTCTTCTTCATTTCTGAATTTTAAATAAAATCATTAAAGTTAAAAGTATGGAGGTTTGCCAGGCAGTGGTGGTGCACACCTTTAATCCCAGCACTTAGGAGGCAGAGGCAGGCAGATTTCTGGGTTCGAGGCCAGCCTGGTCTACAGAGTGAGTTCCAGGACAGCCAGGGCTATACAGAAAAACCCTGTCTCAGAAAAAAAAAAGTATGGAGTTTTAAGTAAATTACCAAAATTCATTTGAGGCTCAGAGCTGTTCTGAAAGTTTTACAAGTAATAGGGTGAACATGTAGTTCATTATACCATTTCCAAATCATAGCATAAACTGAGTTATCAATTGCTTGCTCCTTTTTTCTCTGAGTTTGAACTTGGCACCTGTATTACTCTTCCATACACTTGAGGATGCCAGTCACTTTTGAATGGGCACCCAAAACCAACCCAATAATCCAAATATCTGTTATTGATAAGGAATTATAGAATAATTGCAGCTCTCTACTGTATGACCCTTTTGATCTCAACGGTGTCTTATCTGAGCTACTTAGAGATTCATTGAGCACACGGGAAGAAATCTCTCAAAGCCAGCTTGGTTTGTAATAGCAATATATCCAAGAGAGATATGTAGGAATTTAAATATGTGTTTCAGCCAGTTTCATCTTGTTTTGAAAGGACCTCATAAAGAGTGAAGATTAGTCATGGATGATGGTGCACAGCTATAATCCTAGCCCTCAGGAAGCTAAGGCAGGGGAATCATAAGTTTCAAACCAGTTCCCAGGCTACATAGTGAGATCTTGTCTTCAAAACAAAAACAATATTGTTAAGTCATAACTCTTTGGCTAAACTAATGCCTCTGTTGCTCACGTACAAATCACTGGGAGTCATCCAGACTGACAGCAGTGAGGCATGTGTAAATAGGATTGGGTTAACTTTGATTTTTTTTTTCCTGGAGACTGCCCCTGTGAAATGTCCAACCTAACATTTCTGTGTGGTTTTTAGTGCAGAAATAGTAATTCTTCATTTCTCAGGTTTTTGCTCCTCTACTTTTCCTGCCAGATCTCCAGAGAGACAAGCAAAAGTGAGGAGACACATGTCAAGGAAAGGACTGTTGTGTGAGAATATTAATGAAAACATCATATAGAAAATCAGAAAATACAGCCCACTGAGTCTGAGTGTTATATTTGGGCTGCCAGCGCTTGACAGATACTCTGTACTGCAATAAGATAAGAAGAAAGGAATCTGTTTTCCTTTCTATGCAAAGCTATCCTCACTAAAATACATCCAACAAACAAACAAACAAACAAACAAACAAACAAGATTCCCACAGTTTTTAAATGCACAACAACAAAGTCGAATCTTTTATAACAATGGCCTTTCACCAGTACATGAAGCAGTTAGTAGAAAAATATGCTTTGGTTTGAAATTCCAACATATTTCCCAAAATATGTTTAACTGACATGATAAAAATATGTTGCTAAACACACAAAATAACATCACAATGATAAGTTTGTGTCTCTGCTATAGTTTAATTTTCTCAGTAGAGACTTTTATATCTTTAGAAAATCCCATTTAGGAAAATCTAGTTGAATTATAGGTACATTTCAGTATGGCTTGTGCTATCAGGAAACAACCTTTAGGATGGATGACTTTTTAAGGTTTTCTGCAGTTTCATGTGACAGTAGAGCAGTCATAATCTTCTAAAGATGTGATTTTATTGTGGAAGTAGTTACACAGCCTTTTTTCATGAGTGTTTTAGAATTTCAAGGTCTAATTTATGATCATCCACTCTTATTATTTCTTGTCTATCTTTGAGTAAAAATTTACTTTGCAGGTATAAAAACTTTCTTTTAAGGAATGTAGCTTTACTGAATAGCTTCTTGTGAAAGAATGGATATAAAATATAAAATGATTTATTACAGAGGACATGAACATGAGGGAAATCATTCTTTGTTTGGCATCTATGGTTGCTTCATCATCAAATATTTATTATGCAATATCATGTTTCAGTCTGGCTTTTTTTACTATGCCATATGAAATTAATGCACTTCAAATCTCTGACCACCTAAAGTTAATATGCTTTATATAAGGAACTGAACTTTTTCAGAAAGGAAGAATTTTTAGAAAACAGTAATAAGTAATCAACTTAAGGGGGAGGGTATAGGGAACTTTTGGGATGGCATTTCAAATGAATGTAAAGAAAATATCTGAAAAATAAAATTAAAAAAAAAGAAAAACACAGCGACACACACACACACAAATCTCTCTTTTAAAAAAAAATACATTGAAAAACACTCAAGGAGTGAAAATCTCTGACTCTCTAATCTGTTCTTGACATCATTTATGAGTTTTGATGAAATGTTTACTGCACAGAAAATGTATGAGCATGTGGTGCTTAGACTGTGAATTATAATATACACACCCCTGTCAGCACCATTCCAGAAACATCTGACCTGGTATTTTCTTCTTTCCAGTTAGGCTACCAGCATTTTCCTTATCAGTGTTTTTAAAGAGCTTTGGTAATAAACAACTCATTACTGATACTCTTGTATTCCAGAGATGAGTTAGTTTGTGTCTCTCCCAAATAGGTAAGAGAACCTTAAGGCAAGAGGTTCTCAAGTAGAAGAGATATAGATAGACCTTCGCGAATATCTGGGGATATTATTGCGGCTAAAAAAGAGAGATGCTGCTGCTATCTAGGGCAGAGACCAGAGATGGTACTGAATATTGAAAATGAGGTAACCTTAACAACACAGCCCAAAAGGTCAATAGTGCCACTGTTAAGTAGCCTTCTTGAAATAAAACTATACTCTGCAACAGTTTATTAAAATGCATTTTCATTTACTTATGAAAAGTAGTCAAGGTAATTATAAATATTCCCATTCCACTGCTTTCGTGTGTGCCACTCATTCCTCATCCAGATTTTCAATTTTTTTCACCAAATGGCATGCTGCAGTTGTTCTTCTCCAAAGATTAATCATATGTGCATGGTTTATTATTAAACAAAACAAAACAAAACCTGCAGTTTACAATGGGAAAGGCTTTATTACAGCCCTGGTGGCTTTTTATTTGCTTTTCTTTGAAATGTCTAGATTCATGAAGTGTGGAAATTGCCTCATGCAGCTGCTTTTTCTCTATCTTTCTCTCTTCATCCGTTATTTTTATTTATTTTTTTATTCTGGTTGGCAGAACTCCACTGATTGCAGCCGGAGTCATTGGAGGCCTCTTCATCCTGGTGATCATGGCTTTGACATTTGCTGTCTATGTCAGAAGAAAGAGCATCAAAAAGAAACGTGCTTTGAGGAGATTCCTGGAGACAGAGGTAACGTTTCCACCAGATTTTCCTTAATTTGGGGGTTTCCTTTAAAATTTTTTATTAGATATTTTCTTTATTTACATTTCAATTGCGATCCTGAAAGTTCCCTATACCCTCCCCCCGCCCTGCTCCCCTACCCAACCACTCCCACTTCTTGGCCCTGGTGTTCTCCTGTACTGGGGCATATAAAGTTTGCAAGAGCAAGGGGCCTCTCTTCCCAAGTTTTACAGCTAGATGATGCTCTGTTTGGTACAATGATTCCTTTCCTGAGTAAAAGATATCTTAGTAGCTGTAGAGCCAGCATGTGTCTAAGGAGAGGCCATATGAATGGTATGTGTGAGAAATAAATAGAAATTCCTTGTTTGAAAGTGTGAGCTGTGTGCATTTTAATTAGCATCACTCAATTGGCAGCCAATTATTAATTACACCAAAAGTGAAAAGGCTGAGCATACAGGTTAAAGCTTAGAGCTGTAAGAAAATGAGCCTTTTAACACCATTTATGAGATGCACTTAATATTGTGTGTTACATATCGAGGTTATAAATATTATTCATAAATTATCACCATTTTGTGTATGTGGACTCATGAGTTCTTTAGCATGAAAGCTGATAGTTTGCTTTAGGCAGGAGGCAAGGGGAGAACTATCACAGAGGATAGTGCAGTAGCAATGCATTATTGAGTTCCATCCTATCTTTTGGTTCTGACAGTCCCATCTGAGTCTGCCCGAACAACTCAGAGGAACTCTGGGTGTCCCTCTAGGTATACTTGCTTTCTTGTTGTCAAAATGACAAGCTGGGTATCTCTTAAGACTATTGGGAATGGATCTACTCATCCTTTTATAAATGTAGCACACAGGAAATGGGTTATATCTTAATTCTTGTGCCTTCGGAAGATTCTGAAGAGGATATAATTTCATGGTGCATGCCAAGATATGCACCCAAATGTGTTCCATATACAGATGTACATACCTCCTGTCCAAAGTGCTGAAATCTCCTCACCAATTCTACATTTTTTTTTGTTTCGTTTAAGCTACTTATCATAGACTAGGGAAATGGCTCAGTCAGTGACAAGCTTGCCTCCTAAGCATGAGGGCTTCAACCCAATCCATAGGATCCACATGAAAACTTAACACAGTGGTGGGTATAATCCCAACACAGGAGCAGGTAGTTCCCTTGGGCTTTCTTGAAAAAATTTTCTTGTACTTGGCAAGTGCCAAGCCTGTAACAGACATAGAAACCCCCCGAAAAGTAGACAGTGCCTGAAGTATGAAACAATAGGTTATCTTCTGGACTACCCACCACATACACATGTGCATATAGACACACATGCACACAGACATGTTATGAATCATACATAACATCTAAAAACTCTGCCACCAAGTCCTGTAGAGTAGCCTGGAAGGACAATGTCTTCTGGAGGGCTTTTTGTTTTTTAATTGATGCTGCTGTTGATTTTTAAAATGTAAAATGTGAATATTCTTTCTGAGATTGTCTTACTTGACCTAATGAAATTCTTAATGTTCTAACGTATGTTTTTATAATATAAAGTAAGAAAGTGGTAAAATGTTAGATTTCTTGTCAAACTGTTAGGAAATAGACTTGTTTTGTTGATATGTTTTATCATGCTTTTCCCAAAATCCTTGCTATCTCTGTACCCACTAAACTCAGGCCCACTCCATTGGTTTAATGGGTCATGGTGTTCACAGAAGCATGATAATAATGGCCAGAATTGAGGGCCACAGCACAGTTAGCCTTGTAAACAGATGTCTCGAAATACCATCATGATTCTAGACAATTGGAGTAGTAGAAATCTTCAATTATTTTCTCATGCAGAGTATAAAACAGGCTATATTTCCATATATTTTTAAATTTTAATTCCTTTTTATCAAAAGAATTGAACTTTTGAAGGCTTAATATTTCTCTTTTTTGAGAATGAATTATAACATAAAATGTTATTCCAAGATGTAGGCTTTGGGTGCTCAAAATGCTCTGTATAGTACAGCAGATTCCATGACCCAAGAGTAATGCCTTCTAAAACCAAGGCATATTTGTAACTGTAGATTATATTGAAGTTTATATGTTTATTCCTATACTGTTTATTCCTATACATTCAAAACCTTGATGAAGTTTGATTTATCTATCAGATATAATAAGTAAATTAAAGTTACTTTTGATGAAAATAAATAAATTGCTTCAGTGAAAATTATTTTAAACATGATTTTTTTCTGAAATACTATATTTATTATTTTCCAATTACATTCCAAAATACAGGTAGCTGAAATTTCAGAATGGGAAACTATGGTTGGGAGGGTGACTAATTTAGTCACCTTTACCAGTGATTACTCTTCTGCTAAATGACATCTTAACAATTATGTTGAGTGCTGTAGAGATGGCTTATGGTTTTGAACACTGGTTCCTCTCCTAGAGGTCCTGAGTTCAATTCCCAGCAACCACATAGTGGCTTACAAACATCTATAATGAGTTCTAATGCCCTCTTCTGGCATGTAGATAGGTGTACATGAAGATAGAGCACTCATATATATATATAAATAAATAAATGAATCTTTTAAAAAGAAATATTGATTTCAGCCTAATTTTACTTGTTGGCCACACCCAGCTCTTTCTTGAGCTGCCTTTTCCTAGTTCTATCTTACTCATTATATTCATCTCATGTCTGATGTATTTTATTAATTCATGCTTCCTTCTCTCTTTGCATGGCTTATTATTATTATTATTATTATTATTATTATTATACTTATATTGCAGTCTTTTCTCTTCCCTTGGACCCCCTGCCACTGTTTTCATCTCACCCTTCCTCCCCCTTTCCTCCAAGAGGGTGCCTCCACATCAAGCCTCCCCTTTCTTTGGTGCCTCAAGAATTAAGCGCATCTTCTCCCACTAAGGTCTGACCAGGCAAATCTCTGCTACATATGTGCTACATATGTGTCTTGGGCCTCAGACCAGCCCATGTATGCTCCCCATTGGTGGGTCAGTCTCCTGGAGTTCCCTGGGGTCTGGGTTAGGTGAGACTGTTGGTCTTTGTATGGGGTCTCTCTCCCTTGCAGCTTCTTCAATCCTTACCCCTACTTCAACCACAGGGGTCCCTGACTTCAGTCCAATGGTTAGGTGTAAATATCTGTTTCTGTCTCAGTCAGCTGCTGGTAGGGCCTCTCAGAGACAGCCATTCCAGGCTCCCATCTGTAAGCATATCATAGAATAGTAGTGTCAGTCCTTGGTACCACCCATGCCCCATGAGATGGATTCAAATTTGTGCTGGTCATTGGACTGCCTTTCCTTCAGTCTTTCCTCCATTTTTATCCCATCAGTTCTTTTAGACAGGAACAATTCTGGGTCTGGAATTTTGACTGTGGGTTAGTAACCCTGTCCCTCCACTTAAGGCCCTGTCTATGTACTGGAGGTAGACACTTAGAGTTCCCATTCCCCAATGTTGGGCATTTTTGCTAAGGTTACCCCAAATGAGTCCTGAGAGTGTCTCACTTCCTGGGTTCTGCTACTTTCTAGAGGGTCCTCCCACCTCCCACTCACAGAGGCTATTTATTTCCATTCATTTTCTTGGCTTTCTGGATTTTTCCCCTGTTCTTGTTTGTTACATTTCTTACAGCCTGTGGGTTGTATCCTGGGTATTCTGTATATTTGGCTAATAACCACTTATCAGTGAGTACATACCATGCATGTTCTTTTGGGTCTGAGTTACCTTACTCAGGATAATATTTTATAGTTCCACAAATTTACTTTCCAAATTCATGATGTCCTCATTTTTAATAGATGAATAGTATTCCATTGTATAAATGAACCACATTTTCTGTATCCATTCTTCAGTTAATGAACATCTGGGTTTTTAATGTCATTCTACTTTCATTGTCTTAAGACTGATCTTAATATACAACTATTTGGAAGCCGGAACTAAGAAGATTTCATCCCCATTTGCTATTGCATCCCTTTGTCTCCCAAAGTGGATTTATAGTTTAGAACCAAACTCTCTACTCACTACTTAAAATGAGTTCACAACTCACCATCATAAATAAATAACACCTGGTAATCCACAAAAAAAAAAAAAAAAAAAAAAAAAAAAGCAGAACTTTAGGCTTCCTCAGGTGGGAATTGAGACTTGACAAGAATCTCGTGTATTTCATGTAGTTACTGCCCAAAGGATTAGTATCACACTAACTACCATCGCCTTCTAATGGGATCATGGTTTCTTTCAATTATTATAAGAGCTTAGAAGGGACTATTTCTGGTTTTGTTGTAGTTTGTCTTCTTTTACTTTGTTTATGTACTTAGCATCTTATCTTCTAGTCAGCATGCCTTGCAGTGGTAGAATAGATGCAACATTTCAGCTCAACCAGACCAAGAACAGGTGTGGACACAGGATGGGGCTGTGGCAAATATTTCAGTGGTATTGTTTGTCAAAGAAATGTATGCTGGCGTACTCTTCTAAAAGCATTAAAAAAGAACCAGAGGGCAAGAAGCAGAACTGGGTATGGATGAAAGATACACAACTTGCTGCTTTTGCTTTGCAGCTGGTAGAGCCCTTAACTCCCAGTGGCACGGCACCCAATCAAGCTCAACTTCGCATTTTGAAGGAAACCGAACTAAAGAGGGTAAAGGTCCTTGGCTCGGGAGCTTTTGGAACCGTTTATAAAGTAAGTAAAGCACACTACTTGCTGCCATCAATTATTTATGTTGTATTTCAGGCTTTGAAAAAAAATAATAACCAAAGTATTTACTTTAGCCAACCTAATTTCTGTTTTATTATTATTAAATTACTTTACTTACTTACATTCAAAATGCAGCCCTGTTTCCTGGTCCCCCCAGAGTTCTCCAGTCCCTCTCCTCTCCCCTTTACTTCTGAGAGGGTGCTCCTGCAATGACCCACCACTACCTCACCCCTGCCAGTGTCTCCCTTCCCTGGTGCATCAAGTTTCTACAGGATTAGGGGCCTCATTTCCCACTGAGATCAGACGAGGTAGTTCTCTGCTCCATAATTTCTTTTTAATATCAATCCTTAGTAGTGCTGAGAAGTTGCTACACAGGTAAGTTCATTCATTTTTATTGAACAAGTCTGGGTAAATGCAGTCTCTAGAGAAAGAGAGTTTCAAGTACTTAGCCCAGTAGAGTCCATGCAATGCCCTTCAAGTCTCAGCATTTTCTTCTCTTTGCCAAGGTTTCATTTTTCCCCCCAAAACTCAACCTCTTCCCCCAGGTTGTTGCTTTCTGTGCTTCCAGAACTTCCTCAGTAATCTCCCACAATCCTTTGCTCTTCTTTCTGCTCTTTTATTCTAGGTTCTGTCAGTACCTTACTAATTAATCACTTAAAGTCCATATGAGTGTGCAAATATATTATTAAAATGAGATTATAACATTTTTCTAACTGATTACATATATAGGTTAGTGGTTAGTATTGGTAGTTTTAGTGTTCTTGTAGTGGTTAATTTAAAAATTAACTATTGTACAATTTGCTTTTACAGATTACTGTGTATTTTCTAAGTGATATGTTTATCATCGATTTTTTACAAAACAGGTTATAGGTAGATAGAAATTTAAAATTTTTATATTTTGAAATGCTCAATGCTTTCCCTACTTAATTAGATGACTGGTATGGTGGTATATACCTGTGTTGTGCTAGAAACCTTTCGTGCACGCCAAAAGACCACCAAGGAGCCAACTCTGATGTAATCCCATTAGGCTCTCTGTATTACACACTGGAATTTGGTCTTACAGCCGAGCGACAGGATGGTTTTGGTGAAGTAGCAGGGCAAGGTTTTATAGGAAAATGGGAGTAAGTGAGGGGTGTCCAACCTGACAAGCATCCTATTGAATGTCCATTGTAAGCCCACAGGTGGGTGCTCTGCAGCAAGACTGTACAACGACCACGCAGTCTGAAAGTACACCTGAAACAAGCAGACTAATCTTTGATTAACTTGCTAGGAAGTAGCTAAGGAGTCACTCCGGCCAAGCAAAAGCCGTGGGGTCCTTCCTGGTACTTGGGTGCAGCTTGGGTTCAGCTTTGGGTAAAAATTTCAGGCTTTCTTCTCTCTCTCTCTCTCTCTCTCTCTCTCTCTCTCTCTCTCTCTCTCTCTCTCCCTCCCTCCCTCGCTCCCTCCCTGTTTGCCTTTCTTTCTTTTGTTCGTTCGTTCATTCATTCGTTCTTTCTTTCTGTCTTTCTCTCTTTCAAGATGGAGGCCAGTTTCAAGATTGAGTAGATTTGGCCCCTCACCTGTAACCTCAAACTTGTGAGTTTGAGCCAGGGGAATTACTTGAGCTAAAAAGTTTGAGACCAGCCTTGACAATTCAGTGAAACATTATTTCTAAAACATCAAATAACGTAAAATAATGATTTATTTATTACAAAAGTATTAAGGTTTGGTCACACTGCAGACCTGAGTTTTTGTTTCCTGGGTATTTGCAAATATTTATAAACCTTTGGATATCAAGTTGTGAATTCCTTCCTATCATTTTGTTGTGTGTAATTTGTTCAGTTAAATCATTAAGTGAGTGTCCAATTTGCACAGATTCTAGTCTAGGCTGGTTTTTTATCTTTCTGATCTTAAAATTCTTTGCAAGTTCAAAAGACAGAAGTTATCCTTTATCTATCTTTAAGTTATGCTGGGAAAAAGACACAATTATGCAATTTTATACTTAAAATTTGAATCCATTTTAAAATAATTTTAACTTTAATGTATTTTAATGAAAATTTTTATAAAATTATTTGGAATAATGCATACATAATCTTAATTTTTATCTTAAATAAAGGTGTTAGAAGTAACAAATTGAATCACTACTATCTTATTTCCTATCTCTCAGAAACACTTCTTTACCATGTCTTCTGTTTCCTTCATTTACATAAAGGTTTTTGCCTCCCACTGGCCCCATGATTTATCTGATAATCTCTTGAATGCTCATACACATTAATATGAATGAGGCTTTCTGAGCTAGCTATAGAAAAGTCAACAGAAAGTTTTAAGAACTTCTTTGCTTGTGTTTCATGTTTGCAATCATTTCTACATGCCATATTGACAAAACTGAATGTATGTGAATTAATGAGTGCTTATAGAAAGGTCTTTAGAAGTTTCATCAGTTTTTTTTTTTAACTGTATGTCTGAAATATGTGTTGCCAGTGTATGTATCATACACTGTAAGACACACTGTCTTAAGCTATGAAAAACTTTTGGTAGCCACACAAATGCCAATGGCCTGGATACATTCTTGGTTAATTGTTCCTTCAAGCTAATACTATGTGATGCTTCAACAACAACAAAAATTAGGGCCAATACAGGTACAAATGTAGTTAAACTTTACTTGTTTAGATCTATTTAGTAATGGTTAAAGTTTTTCCAAAAGCGGTACAAATTAATTCACACCAAATTTATATTCTCAATATAAAACTACACTTTAGGAATATTTTAATATTGATGCCATTGCTTTATAAAGTAACTCCCTGTGTGGTTATTTTATTGAATAATGGTAAGCATATTCTGTGTCCTAGATAGGAACTCTGAGAAAATATAGCCTGGGGTTTGGGGGTCTTAGTTGGTTTTTTTGTTTGCTTGTTTGTTTCTCACTGCTCTCCTTGTGCTTGAATACCCTTTTTAAAAATTATACCACAAATAACTTATGTCAGTGTTTAGTATTTGTGCACATACATTTCTGCATTAACTCTGCTTGAGTCAAACATGACCATAAATCTCATCCTGATGTTTTAAAGCACTTTTCTTAACTGTTGTTAGTATTCAGCAGTTCTCAGACTTATGTCTCCTCTATTACTCTAGCTTTGGATAATATAAACACACTTCCCAATGCTATGTGTCTCTCTAACACTGTGACCAGCTGATAGAGAAGATACAACTGTAGCCAATAGCTTCATCTCCTGCCTTTCAAAGTTAAACTATCATAGATAATCATCAGGTTCCTGCTCTTCATATGTGTTTCTGTGTTATTTTTGGAATATATACTCTTTTTAAAAAAAAATCATCGATAATCCATGCATTCTTATCTAGCCTATAAAAATTCTTGTCCTCATTTAAATATTGTTTAAGTTTTCCTAGAAACACTATTATTAATTTTGTACCTTAAAGTCTACATTTTTAATTTTGTCCTAATCTATAAATTCTGCAACTATGTTCATAGTAAGTCAGAATTGCCAATGATCAATATAAGTATTTATATGAATGCAGTGACAATCATTAATATACAGAACTTAATAAAACTAATAAGCTACTATGGATTAAATATGCCCTAGAACTCGTCATGAAATATTATTTCATATTAATAGCAAGTAATTTAAAATGGAGGCCATGAACTTGAAGGAGAGTGGGCAGGGGTATACAAAGTTTTCATGGAAGGAAGGAGGAGGGAGAAATGTTGTACTTATATGATAATCTATAAAATGAAATAAATTAAATTTAAAGTTTGATCAGCCAAATCAAATTATATTCTGTTATAAATATTATGTCATATCAATGTAGAATTAATGTGATTTTTTTCCCCTGCAAGGGTATTTGGGTGCCTGAAGGTGAAACAGTGAAAATCCCTGTGGCTATAAAGATCCTCAATGAGACAACTGGCCCCAAAGCCAACGTGGAGTTCATGGATGTAAGTAAACAACTACATAGTCATATTTTTTCTTTATAATTAAAGAGTGCTTGAAAATAAAATTAGAAAAAGGCAACCACCCCCCAAAGTTTCTCATCTATACCTATTATAACCTCATGCTTAAAATGCTAGGATCCCTTCACTATACCCTGTACCTTTCAGAACATCCCTGATTTACAGTTGTCTGCTGTGATTAAACTCTAGGAGAACTTCAGTAATATAAAGATATTTATAATCCTCATATTGAATTTCTTCCTGTAATTCAAGAATGTGATATTTTTGTTTTTATACCTTGGATTATAATCAGAAATGCATTTACTAAATGCAGTTACAACAGAGTTAAAAGTACTTGATGGTGACGACAATAGGTCCTTCTTATTTAGATAATACTTCTATAATACTAAAGCTGTCCCAATGTATTATTAGAAAAGCCTGCAGTAGGTTCCAAGTAGTGTTCTAAATAGTTTACAAATGATCTTTCATATCGCTGGATTGAAAGAGCAAACCAAGGTTACCTAAGTTTTGCAAAGCAGAGAGATGATGCATGGTCAGCCGAATTTGACCAGAAATATTTTCTTAAGTAGCAGAGAATTGTGAGGATTTGCCTGTCTCGTCTTCACTGTGGCCATACTTCAGCCCCGCCCTTTTTGGTAGAAAGGCAAGCATAGGTAACTAGGACAAAACATTAGGTAAATTTGTCTGCCTGTGGCTTCCTTTCCTTTTGGAGACGCGCCACAATCTAGTACTCACTGTCTGATTCAAGAATTAAGAAAATTAAGCCTAATGTTCTCCTAAACTTCATTGGTTGACATTTGCTAGGAAAGTGAGAGAACTAGAGCCCATATTCTAGTTCCTACATCACTGGATGATAGTTAAGAAGAGAGGGATTCGTAATATCTTCATGACTTTACTTGTTGAGGGTGGAAGAAAAGGGCTTCAATGGCAAAGAAACCCACTAGGCAGAAAGAAGTTCCTGGGCACTAAATGTTTCAACATCATAGGAAAGTGTTCCAGGAGAAAGTATCTATGAATATGTTTTGCATATTGATATCTACGTGTATTTCTGTGCATATGTACATATGGTATATGTATATATATATATATATATATATATATATATATATACACACACACACACACACATACAACATAATACGTGTGTGTGTGTATTTTAAATAGTAAAAGCTAAAGCTTACAAAGACAATGAAAACTATGTATACCAACTAAGCATTAGACTCCTTTCCACTTAGGCTGTTTATCTCTATAGTACAATATTCCACTTTATATAATGATGATGTAAACATACATATATATTTATGTGTGTTTTATTGGTTATTATAACCAATGTCCGAAAAATACTGCAGCTAAATAATCCAAACTCATCACCAACAGCTAACGCCTCTATTGATATCCAAGGACAAAGGAAAAGATTTTACTATTCTTTTTAAATTTTTATCACAAGCAGAAAGTAAATGAGGGGCAGACTGTATTTTATCAAATGTTTCGCTAAAAGCAACGGAAGGAGAATTTGGTCACAGGGCTGCTACTTAGCTCACCTGAACATGTCTAATGGATTCATAATGATAATAATAACATGCTCCTAGTGAATGGCCAGTGCATTCTTCATTCCCATAAAGGAAGATCACATTGAATGACATTAAGAAAATGACTATAAAGGTTTATCTTCATATAGAGGATGCCTGCATTTATAGATATTTCTAATTCTTGTTTCAAGTAGCACAGTTTCTCTGGGGAAAATGAAGCTTTTAAGAGATTTGTTTGTTTTTTTGTGTTTAAAAATTATCATCAAATTGTATAGAAGATATGTCCCAGAAAAGGTGATATTTTGTTAAGAGTCCTGGAAAATTGAGACGGGCTTTTGGTTTTTCTCAGTGTCCTTTATTCTATTTTCCCAGGTCATTTACGCCCATTGTCTGTTGAGACTGTTTTAGACTGTTTTAACTAAATTATTTGTTTTCTTAAAAAATAAACTGGGAGTGGAAGAAATATATAATTACACTAAATTCTAGGGCTGGGCTTCCAGTACTGGCTCAGAGCACATGTGAATCTGCTTGGCTACAGGTCCAGATTTCTCATGCTACATTTATAATACATGGCCAGGTGATTCAGGAAAAGGAGTTTCATGTGAACTGTCAGCATTTTGTAAATTGCATCATTTCGGGGGGGAAAGGAGGTGATTTTCTTTTTGCTGTGCCCCAAGGACTTTTTATTTATCTTACCCAACTGTCATTTGGCTATTTTCCTGAAGTAATGTTCACATGATTTGCTTACCCTTTCAGAATTGCATTTGTGATACTCAGATTTGATGCAAGTAAATTCTTCCAACTCCAATTGCTGTCATTATGTGAGTGGGGGTAAGAAACATAGAATCTCTTCCGATTAGAGCAGCCTTGTAATGATGTGGAAGAGTTTCGTTCTGTATTTTCACACTACAAAGTCTCCTTAGTGTGACTATATGTGGTCAGTGGTAACTTTTAAAGTCTGCATCTTGTTAATAATTTAGTCTTAAAAGTTAACAATATTTAATTCAATTACCTATTTATCCATATATATTTGGTCATTTTATAGACCATTTTAGAAGTAAACATTCCAGAGTCTTTTAAAGCCCTATATTGTAGGAATGAGCTTCCAAAGTCAGTTAATAACTCCTATTTTCCTTAAGAAAAAATATCAATAATAAATGAAAAGAAAAGTAGTTTTTAAATTTAATGGAATTCTCTTTATTCTCAAAATGGGTAGCAACCCCATAGGAAGAAAAACAATATCAACCAACCAGAACCCCCAAAGCTCCCAGGGACTAAGCCATCAACCAAAGAGTACACCTGGCTCCAGCTGTATATATATATATATATATATATATATATATATATATATATATATATATATATCCTATGATGGCCTTGTCAGGCATCAATGGGAGGAGAGGTCCTTGGTCCTATGAAGGCTCAATAGATGCCCTGGTGTAGGGGAATCAAGGGCAGGGAGTGGGAAGGTGAGTGGAGAAACACCCTCATAGAAGCAGGAGGAGGGATGATGGAATAGGGGGTTTCTGGGAGGGGGGGGACCAGGAAAGGGGATAACATTTGAAATGTAAATAAAGAAAATATCCAATAAAAATAAAAATAACAATAAAAGGATGTCCTCCTAAAGAAAATGTATAACTGCATTTGAACAGCACTTAATCTTTGAGTATTTTCCTCTGTCATCTCCCACCTTACTGTTTGAGACAGGAACTGTCACATAACCTGGTTCTCACCAATTCGGTTAGACTGCCTGACTAACACGCCCCAGGAATTCTTCTTTCTCTGCTTCTCCAGCACTAGGATTTAAGGACCATACTTCCATGCCTAGGTACTTATGTACATGCTTGAAAACTCCATGCAGATCATCATGCTGGTTGAGAAAACAGTTTACTGAAATGAGCCTTCTCCAAAGGCTCTCCCTACTTATAAAATGTGAAGCTTCAATCATATCATTTCTCTGCATGAACCTGCCAGTGTCTTCATGCAAGTGACATAGCCATGTCTTTAGTTTGCAGAGCCCCTGACTAATTCCCCAGTGGTCTTTGTCCTCATCAACTTTATTCTCATTTCTTGTTGAAGGTAGTTTGTTTAAACTGTGTATCCACCATTATAACATAAATTCCAACTTATCCTTCTTATCTCAGGCTAAATATTCTTCAAATAGTTATTTCTTGTCTCCAGAGCATAAATTATTACTTAGATCCTACACCTTAATTTCCCTTTCCAGAGCAATTTTTGTATGTGAAATATATATGAATCATAGCTTTTTGTCATATTGTAGAATTTTATTATTTTTGTTTTATTTGGCTTGGGTTTTTTTGGTTGTTTGTTTTGTTTTTCAAGACAGGGATTTTTTTGTGTAGCTCTTACTGCCTGGGAACTCACTTTGTAGACCAGGCTGACCTCAAACTGATTGAAATTCACCTGCCTTAGCCTCTCTGCCTCTCTGCCTCTCTGCTTCTCTGCCTCAGCTTCTGTCTTTTTGCCTCTCTGCCTCAGCTTCTGCCTTATTGCCTCTCTGCCTCTCTACCTCTTTGCTTCTGTCTCCCAAGTGCTGGGACTAAAGGTGTGTGTCACCATGTGCAGGAAGAATCTTATTCTCAGCTACTTGAGTGTAAGATGTTGGGAGCCTAGAATTTTGTTTGCTGAGTTCAATCCTTCTAACCACAAGCACAAAAATGGAAACATGGCTAAGAAACACCACCATTATATAGTTGAATTATATAAATATTTTTCTCTATTCTATAAGCTTTGAATATTCTTCCATTAAGTCTTGTATGTTCTAGTATGTTCTAGAACAATTTGTTTTAAATAATATTTTTCCAATTCATGCCATAAGTTTGGCATACTGTATTTGGATCATTTAATTTAGTTCATATTATTAATTCCCTATCTATTCTACTAATCAATTTAATTATACATTTTAATCAGAGAATTAAACAAATCCTGAGAAATGTTATTCCACTTGATTCTGTGGAAAGGAGTCATGTATTTTCTGAAGAACTTTTTTTTTGGTGGACTAGCAGATAAAGAGCTCCTCCTGGCCCTCCATGTCTAAGAGGGTACTAACCTATCTTGATTCCAATAGAGGATCCAGCCATTGGGGTCCTTTGAAAGGCTTACATGAATATTTTCCTTACTTATTTCTATAGGTTCATTTTTAACTTCTTAATCCTCACTACTAGAATCATTTCTTGTAATTTTGCATAATGTTTCTTCTCCCATTAAAATTTTCTTTTTCTTCCTATCCATTTCCTTCTGTTCTTATAAAAATAAACAGGCAAATATGGGTTCTGTTAAAAAAAAAGGGAGAGAGATGAATGTATTGAAGATTTGAAAAACATAATTTATTATAGTCCCTATAAATCATTGCCAGTAACAGTGAACTGAATTCAGGAGCTCTCAAGCCCTGAGCTTTGGAGATTGCCTTAAGGGGTACTGAAGGGTTTGAAACTAGATAAAGTACTAGACAAGTTTTACATTTCAACTGGCTTAATTTATCTATTGAATCACCAGAAAGGGACTCCCCAAATCCAAAACAGGTTGTTCTTTGTGAATCTTAACATGTAACTTCATAAGCTTTTTGTTCTCAAAAACATTTCTTAAATTTGTGTAAATGAGAGATTTCTCGAGAGCTTATAGTCTACTATACCAGAATTTAAATTTGTTAACTACAAATCAGTTGTCTATTGGATGTGTAATTTTCCAGTTCTCCAAACTCTATAACTTAGCAGATTTCATATCTGATTAAGAGGGTTGTTTGTACCCCCCAGAGCTCGTGTCTCTAGCTGCATATGTATCAGAAGATGGCCTAGTCGGCCATCATTGAAAAGAGAGGCCCATTGGTCTTGCAAACTTTATATTCCTCAGTACAGGGGAACGCCAGGGCCAAGAAGTGGGAGTGGGTGGGTAGGGGAATGGGTGGGGAGAGGGTATGGGGGACTTTTGGGATAGCATTGGAAATGTAAATGAAGAAAATGCCAAATAAATAAATAAATAAATAAATAAATAAATAAATAAATAAGAGGGTTATTACTGTCATATAGAGAACAGCATTACACTGATCATGTGCTGTTTCTGATTCTAATCTGAACAGTATTTCAAAGTTATGGTGACTTAGGAAAAAAAGTGATTCAGTTTGACTGTAACACTAAGGGACATCATTTGTAATAAATAGTATATGGTCAAAATGGCAACTATATAGGCTGAGAAATAGCTTATTGGTAAAGGGCTTGTCTTACAACCATAAAGACCTGAGCTTGGTCCCAGATCACATACCAACCCTGTTAGGTAGCATATTTGTAATGGCTTTCACCCAGTTACCTAGAATTTGTCAATATAGATTTGGTTTCATGGTGGCACTATAGCCACTATTCTTTTTTGTTGTATATTTTTATTAGATATTTTCTTCATTTTCATTTGAAATGCTATCCCTTTTCCTAGGTTCCCCTCTGAAAGTCCCTTATACCTTCCCCCTGTATTCCCTAACCCACCAACTCCCACTTCCTGGCCCTGGGATTCCCCTGTACTGGGGGATATAATCTTCATAAGACCAAGGGCCTCTCCTCCCATTGATGGCTCTACTACTTATGCAGCTAGAGACAAAAGCTCTGTGGGTACGGGATAGTTCATATTGTTGTTCCTCCTATAGGGTTGCAGACCTCTTGAGCTCCTTGAGTACTTTCTCTAGCTCCTTTATTGGGGTCCCTGTGTTCCATCAAATAGATGACTGTGTGCATCAACTTCTGTATTTTCCAGGGACTGGCATAGCCTCACAAGAGACAGTTATATCAGGGTCCTTTAAGGAAAATCTTGCGGGCACATGCAATAGTGTCTAGATTTGGTGGTTGTTTATGGAATGGACCCCCAAGCGGGGCATTCGCTGGATGGTCCTTCCTTCCATCTCAGCTCTGAATTTTGTCTCTGTAACTCCTTCCATGGCTATTTTGTTCCCCATTCTAAGAAGGATTGAAGTATCCACACTTTGGTCTTATTTTTTGTTGAGTTTCCTGTATTTTGCAAATTGTATCTTGGGTATTCTAAGTTTCTGTGCTAATATCCACTTGTCAGTGAGTGCATATCATGTGTGTTCTTTTGTGATTGGGTTACCTCACTCAGGATGATATCCTCCAGATCCATCTATTTGCCTAAGAATTTCATAAATCCATTGTTTTTAATAAGTGAATAGTACTCCATTGTGTAAATGTACCACATTTTCTGTATCCATTCCTCTGTTGAGGGACATCTGGGTTCTTTCCAGCTTCTGTCTATTATAAATAAGGCTGCTATGAACACAGTGAAGCATGTGTCCTTATAAAAGTTGGAACATCTTCTGGGTATATGCCCAGGAGAGGTATTGCTGGACCTTCCGATAGTACTATGTCCAATTTTCTGAGGAACGTCCAAACTGATTTCCAGAGTGGTTGTACAAGCTTGCAATCCCACCAGCAATGGAGGAGTGTTCCTCTTTCACCACATTCTCGCCAGCATCTGCTTTTACTTGAATTTTTTATTTTAGCCGATCTCACTGGTTTGAGGTGGAATCTCAGGGTTGTTTTGATTTGAATTTCCCTGATGATTAAGGATATTGAACATTTTTTCAGGTGCTTCTCAGTCATTCTCTATTCCTTAGTTGAGAATTCTTTGTTTAGCTCTGTACCCTATTTTTTAATGGGGTTATTTGTTTTTCTGGAGTCCAGCTTCTTGAGTTCTTCATATATATTGGATATTAGTCCCCTATCTGACTTAGGATTGGTAAAGATCCTCTCCCAATCTGTTGGTGGCCTTTTTGTCTTATTGACAGTGTCTTTTGCCTTACAGAAGCTTTGCAATTTTATGAGGTCCCATTTGTCGATTCTTGATCTTAGAGTACAAGCCATTGCTATTCTGTTCAGGAATTTTTCCCCTGGGCTCAAATCTTCGAGGCTTTCCTCCATTTCCTACTCTATAAGTTTCAGTGTCTCTGGTTTTATGTAGAGTTCCTTGATCCACTTAGACTTGAGCTTTATACAAGGAGATAAGAATGGATTAATTTGCATTTTTCTACATGATAACCTCCAGTTGAGCCAGCACCATTTGTTGAAAATGCTGCCTTTTTTCCACTGGATGGTTTTTGCTCCTTTGTCAAAGATCAAGTGATCATCAAGTGGTGTGTGGGTTAATATCTGGCTATCCAAGTGTTCCCTATCCCCTGACTCCAACAATCTTTCCACTCTCTCTTCTGAGGGTTCCCAGTCAAAGGGAGGAACCCAATGGAGACCTCTGAGTTATACTATCTCTCCCTCTCCCTCTCCCTCTCCCTCTTTTCATTCTCCTTCTCTTCCTGTTCCTCTCCTTCTTATCCTCTCCCTCTGAACCTCCACATATGTCTGGCTGTGGGTATCTGCACTGCCTTCCATCTTCTGTAGAAAGAAACCTCTTTGATGTCTATTGGACAAGGGACCAAGGTATGAATATAGCAGAATATCATTAGGAATCATTACATAGATTTTGTTTCCAGTAATGTTTGGCTCTACTCTAGGTCTTTGGACTATCCAGTGTCTAGATCTTGGTCATCCTTGCAGTATAGGGCATAGACTTTCTCTAATGGCATGGGCCTCAACTTGAACCAAATATTAATTGGTCACTCCCACAAGTTCTGTGCCACTATTGCACCAGCACACCTAGCAAGCAAAACAGATTGTAAGTTGAGGGTTTTGTGGCTGGGTTGGTATCCATATTTCTCTTTGCATAGCTTGGAGAGTACCTTAATGTAAAAAAAAAATCAAACAACAAATACATAGATAGATAGATAGATAGATAGATAGATAGATAGATAGATAGATAGATAGATATTAAAACCTCTATAACATAGGAGTGAAGGCACCATGCAGCCACCTATGTTGAATGAGCTGTGTGGATGTTGTCAGTAGAGTTCCTGTACCACTGGCAATTAGGATCTTCTGCCATGTTTCATAGAAGGACCATTTACCCTTAGACCATCCTGGGTTGTTAGGCATCTCCACGGGACCCCCACATTTTTAACTATTAGAGGTAATCTTTATAATTAAGCTTTATAGAGAAGTGAATCTTCCTTTAAAAGCCCAGTTGATGGCTTTGTGTGTCACTTGCTCCATCAAATTCTGTGTCACTTTTCCACTCAAATGAAAAAGGAAATCAATGTGTATAACTTTTAAAAAAATATCAGGCTCATGGTATGTACTGAACATTTCAATTTTATCATAACCACTGTTTATGTGTTTTTGTCATAGTTACTCTCAACTCCATACTTCTTTAAGTTGTTAAAAGAATAATAGCTTAGCCTATTATATACACTCCATAGATAGATCTTCTTTTCCAGAAAGGGAGAGACATCATCTATTTCTATCTATCTATCTATCTATCTATCTATCTATCTATCTATCTATCTATCTATCTATTTATCTATCTAATCTATCTACATACATACATATATCTGAAGTAGTATAATTGGGAAATCAGCTTTTCATAGACAAGATCAGTGAAAGCCCTCAGAATAGAAAACCCCAGACACCAGTAACGATCTTTGCTACTGTAATTTTATCTAGGGTTTTGATCCACTTACAAAGTTAATCTAACCTCCCTGAACTTAACTATTCCATTATCTGTTAGGAAATAATTAGACGCTATAAGCAGAAGTCGGCATACATGCAGCTCCCGGGGAGTCCCTGAGCTCATTGAATGGACGAGTTTGATGGATACTGGTCAGCTGATCTGGGCCCATCGCTAATAATAGCTGAAAATGCTGCTTAGCTAGGTGAGAAAGTTAACTTCAGGAAAATGAAAATGAAGCATTTGGGGTTTATAGCCGAAGATGAGTTTCCCTTTGGCACTTATTTCCTGGAAAGGAAGGAGCCAGGGGAGCCAGGTATTTCCTTTCATTTTTACTTTTCTTTTTCCTCTATTATTTTCAACACTTTGTAATTAAGAGCTATGGCCCACTTGATTTATAGATTTTGATTGTAATTTCCTCTAGTCCCTACAAAGAAATGTAAGTGAATCAGGAATAGTTTTGTTATTATCTATCCAAATAAGTAAATCAGCCCAGTATATAACATTTGTCATCTCTAGTCACCATGTGGAAAATTAACTATAGAAAACATACCGGCATATTAGGGAGACTCCTTAGTTTGTCATATTAGGAAGACTCTTCAGACATATAAGGAAGTCACTAAGAGTTTGCTTATAAAATCAGAAAATTGTTACTGTTATATATGTAAAATAGAGTCAAGGTCTTTTTAAAAACCTCATTTCAAATTGTGAACATCCATTCATTTAATGATCACATCACTATATTCTCAAGAAAGAAAAGATATTTTATTATTGTATTGAGAGATGCTTCAAAATGTGCTGTTCCTTAGGTTTTCACATAATGCTAAATTAAAAAGAAAGGAAATTTTATTCTATGTTTCTCTTTTGCCTCATTTTCTGGTAAATTCATAATGTATGTACTAGGGAATAAATAGATAGTATTTTATCATTCTTTAATTGGAGGTATGTTGGTTTTCCATCCTCAATAAGGTGTTGAATGTCTTTTGGTTGACAGCTATTTAATATATTCTAATCTCCACAATAGCAATATCTATATAGTAAATATTCATGGAAGATTTGTTTTGTGTCTGGAAATTTTTAGTTTATTGATTTTACTTCGGTTTTTCAGCATTTTTATGAAGTGTCTGTTATAGGCGCAGTTCCTTGTTATCTGTATAAATAAATAAAAGGGTTGTAAAAGTAGTGTGGCATAGCTCTAATCTTAATGGATTTGACTTCAGATAACAAAGCAGTGGTTTGTCAGCATGGAATCAAGATTATGACTGATTACATAAATGTGGGTGTGGAAGTCTGTGTATCCCTGACCTGAATGTGTGCGCACATGTTTGTGTGTGGTGTGGACTAACATTGACATCAAATGTCTTCCTCTATGCTTCCTCATTTATTGAGACATGGTCTCTCTCTGAACCTGGATCTTGCTAAGTCTAGCAAGTGTTCTGAACCAGTTTGTAGTGAAGATCCCTGCCTCAATTCCTCAAATGCCAGGGTTATAATCAGCTGCCATATCAACTGGCTTCCTATGTGAGTTCAGGAATCCAAGTTCTGTTCATTAAATTTGTACAGCAACCATTAGTCACTGTGACATCTCCCCCAGTATGAATATACTGTACTTTGTCCTGACATTTCATTTTTATATATAATCATCTCTTACAACGTGTATAATTTTGATCTATATTCTATATACTTATAGACATTATTAACAAATTTATTAGTTAAAAATTACTGCTTAGCATTCTAATTGCCATTAAAAATAACTACCTAAAGGGAAAGAATGGAGATTTGGGGGAAAAAAGTTTATTTTCTTTCAATCTAACTATATTCTCTTGTTACTTCTGCACATCTTTCGTAATGTTCTATATAGCACATTTATCTTTATGTGCTTCATGGGTATGTGTAACTGTTAAGGAAATAGCATTCTTATTTACAAATGGGAATTGAAATATTTATAAACCACTTGGATACAGTTTTGCTGGCAGAAATTTCTAACTGAAATGTAGTAAAGGACTTTCCTAATGAGGCATAACATCTTTCTACTGCTTCTGAAGCGAACAAAATTGTTTTTATAGATTATCATTCCTTTATTTAATGCTACATCCATTGTCCAAAGATATTTATCAACCATCTGTGACTAAAATTTAATTAATTATATTCACCTGTTATTGACATCTATAAGAATTTTTAATAGTGGATAATTTTAATTTTTTTCTATTTTAATCTTTTAAAAACAATATTGTAAGTACTAAAGATCCATTGTTTAGAGGTATTGAATTGAGAATGTATGCTTACATAGCTTATTCTATGTTCTGCATATACCATCTGCATTCTAGAAGTTCAATTGGCAGCACATCTTAGTTTGAAAAATGAAACTAATAAGCGGTCACTCATCTATTATTTTTATGATTAAAAATAGGTTTTACGGCCCCCAATGGAGGAGCTAGAGAAAGTACCCAAGGAGCTAAAGGGATCTGCAACCCTATAGGTGGAACAACATTATGAACTAACCAGTACCCCTGAGCTCTTGACTCTAGCTGCATATGTATCAAAAGATGGCCTAGTCGGCCATCACTGGAAAGAGAGGCCCATTGGACTTGCAAACTTTGTATGTCCCAGTACAGGGGAATGCCAGGGCCAAAAAGTGGGAGTGGGTAGGGGAGTGGGGTGAGGGTATGGGGGGCTTTTGGGATAGCATTGGAAATGTAAATGAGGAAAATATCTAATAAAAATATAAAAAATAGGTTTTACATGTTATGATTTATAGGAATATAAAATACTATTCTTTCTAATTCTGACACATTCTAGTAAATATATACTATTCATTCTTTGTTATTTCTCTGAAAATATGTATCTACTGTTTACATACTTGCATGAAAAAAGCATGTATTCTTTCTCTATATTTTTAGTCATGTTGCCTTCAAGATGGTGCACAGCTAAACAAGGCATAAAACCAAGAATGGTAAAATCAGTTTTAATATCTGTAAGGTTTCTAAAAATATATTAATTCTAGAAAGTGTACCAGAGCTTGGGTAACTTCAGGAGTAGTCCTCATTAGCTTTCTCAACACAAGACAATCAAATGTTCTGAGAGGAAAGTTTCAACTGAGAAATTGCCTAAATCAGATTATTCTGTTGAGGATTGCTTGGGTGATAAACTGATAAATTGGAGCACAGTACTCTGTGGATATTATCAGTACTCAGACAGGTGGTCTTGAGCTGCGTAAGGAGCCAGCTGAGCATGAACCTCAGGAAGCTGGAGAATGAGCCAGTAAGCAGTGTTCCCCCATGGTTTCTGCTTCCATCTTCTCTGTCAGTTCCTTCTCTTACTTCTCTCACGGAAGGACTATAACATCGAAATGTGAACCAAATACATTTCTTCCTCTTCTAAATTGCTTTTTCTCTGAGCATTTTATCAGAGCAACAGAAAGAAGTCTAGAACAGGAGGTTGAGATGCAGCTGGGCACACTTTGGATGAAAATGGGTCTTCTAGCATCCTTATTCAGCTAGAAAAGCCCCTTGTCACCAATCCATCATCTTGCAATAATTTGACAATGCATCATTCCCTAGGAGTAGTGAATGCAATATTCACCATTTCCCTAATTTATTCAATATATATCTCATTATAAGGCTTATGCACAAGTATTTATTTTTAATCAATAAATTGCATCTTCCTTCTTAACTTCCATCCTCCAACTTCTTAAAATGAATCAGAGGAACAAAGAGAGAAACAGTTTTATGATGCCTGTTCACTGTGATCCAGGTGTGTTGAATCTGTTTACTTCCATTCATTATGTTAATAAAGCAACAAAGACCATCCTGCTTTTAAAGCATAAGGTTGCAGAGAGGCTTGCATATTTAATGCCAACTTGCACAGTAAGGAAATAAAAGCCTGTGCTTAGGAACTTCCTGTGATTTAGGAATTTTCCCAGCATGTCTCTTTTCACATTAGCAATTCAAATATATACAACATTCTTCCATTTCTTTAGGCTAATGTATTTGCCAATATGCTACTACAAGGATAGAAAAGGAGAGGTTTAAAAAGTATTTCTGCTAATAATTCAAGACTTAATTTTCACCACCTTCAATGAAATTCATTCCAGACAGGACAATGTTGGATCAAGGTTAAGAGTCAGCCAATCAAAACTTGATGAAAGACAGTCCTGGTATTTAAGTCAACCGAGCAATCTGTTTAAAGATATGTATTTGCCAACTCTGACATTTTCTGCACTAGGATTCTATGTCATTCACCATTGTTTTGGTGATGAGATATTACTTTACTAGCCCTCTATGTAAGTTAAGACTGAATATAAATACTGGGCACACCTGCACTGTTTGACTTAGAAATCAGCATTGGATCAGCAAGTACTCAGAAATGATGAACACTGAACGATTACTGAGAATATTTGTCATGTGGATTTGTTCTCCTGAAGTAAGTAAATTCAGGAATGTATGTGTATTTACTGGGGGGGGGGTAGCATAATTTTAAGGAAACATTTTTTTCCAGAAGTATGAGCAAAATCAGTATCTTCATTTAAAGAGAAATACAAAATCAAAACATAAACCAGCTAGAAGCTCAATTAAGATTGGGAGAGACCCCATGGCTCTCTGTGCTTAAATAAGTTGCCTCGCAAATTATGTTTCTTCCAGGGTGTTTATTACTATGATAACACTTTACAGAAAGCAATATTATATTTACATTCCATCACTGATAAGTGGCGTTTTTAATTTGCCATTGCCACAGCAATCGACCTTATGTATTAGACAACAAATTTGATCTACAGTGTGCCATGAAGAAAATATAAAATGTCATAAAGTGATGTATAGTTTAAGAGAGCAGAATTTCTTTAAAAAATGTATAAGTCTTTCCACAGTTGAACTAAAAGGGGGAAAAAAACCCAATGATATTAAATATGTCCACTTGAACAATTTAAAGAACCCAGAGGACCCAATTGACAGGAATATATCTGTGACTCATGTGGGACCTAGAACCAGGAAATCTCTAGCTCTGAGGAGTTTGTCATTTCAGCATCGTCTGTCCAGACTGTGTGAAGCACCCCATTAACTGTAGCTGGAAGAGACGGATTAAAGCAAAGACTTTCTGGCCTCCCTTACAGTTATGTCCATTCCTATACCAAATAAAAAGGCACTGCCCTAGTTTTAAACAAGTGGGTCCTTGTAGCCCAGCAGTTTCAACATGATGTTTCTTGGACAGATCAAGAATGGTAAAGAAATGGTTGAACTTTAGAGGGACCACAGAGGGGCTATTGAAAGCATTTCTGGTCCAACTCAAAAGCCAACTGATGTATTCATGACCAACTGCATAGCCTCATCTTGGCTACTTTTCCATTCTCTCCTTCGCTTACTTTTACTTTTTTGACTATCAGTTTCATTTCAATATGTGGGCAGCCATAAAGTATTAATTCAGTCATTTATATTTATGAATATAAACCCATACTTTTCAATGTCACACTGAAAAATTATTAGTGTTTTGTTTTGTTTGTTTCATTGGTTGATTAGTTGGTTGGATGGTTAGCTAGTTGGTTGGTTGGTTGGTTGGTTGGTTGGTTAATTTGATAGGTTCTTTTAAATATTATTTATTTTGAATTTAGTTATTGTTAACCGTAGCAAAATACAATATCACATGGTCACTACAATAACCCTGTGTTTCTACAAGTAGAGACTACAGGCAGATGAGGCACAAAATTAACAAAATAGAATTCACTGTGTGAAAAAGAGAAGCTAAGTTTGTCACCACTAATCCTTAAAAATATTATTTTCCAACTTTTATAACAAAAATTATTGATATTCCCCATTTTATGAGAATACTATATATGAATATATAGTATATGTATATATAAATAGATGTAATTTATAAGTACATAAATTTATACTCAATGTATATATCAAGTGTATAGTACTATAACACTTATAATATTAATTTAAATAGCCTTTTGTTCCTGAGTTCCTTCATTGTGTTTGCTTTATAGATTTTGCTTCCTAAGATCTTATTTCTGAAATTGATATTTATGCTACTAAAATTATATATATATTTTATGTTTTCTGATTCATTTATTTTATTTTTTAATGAATATTCAAAATTAGAATGTAATAATTTTGGTCACTTTTTTTTACTTTTCACATATATACCCTATATAATTCTTGTGCCATATTTTCAATCTACTCAACAACTTCTTTTTTGATATATTGCTGTATAAATATTGTTCACTAAAGAAAATTTCTTCATTAGAAATTTCTTTGTTCTATATCCCTTCATCTTTCTTCTTCCAAATTGTATTTGCAGAAATCTCTTCCATTAGATACCTTAGAGACCTGTCACTTACTCTATTCTGCTCCCTCACCTGTGAAATTTTTCCTTTAAAAATTCCACTCCTGCTACAATTGGAGCCTAAGCTGGAAACACACCTATGACTTTAGAGCCATATCTTGATTGTTATCAAGAGTTAAGATTTACCATCTCTGCTAATTCAAGCCTTTCGTGCCTGGAAATCTTATCTTCCTGTTCCTGGTTTAGGTTTCTGTTTTTGTTGAAGTATACCTGTGATTGCTATGGTCCAGTTGGGAGATAAGAACCACACTGTGGGTTAAGTAGGTAAAGTTTAAAATGAAAAATTATTACATATGGCATTAGAGTAACTATAAGATACATGAGAGCTTCATATTCTACCAGGGAGTGAGGGAGGATGAATCAGGAAGTTGGACATAATAAGGTTCAGACACTCTTTGAAATATGGAAGGAGTAACAGGAGAGGGGTTAGTTAGCCAGCTGGGTATGGAATTGCTGAGCACAGAATAAGCATCTCAGTACTTCCTGGGGCACACATGATCAGAACTGGGTCACCAAGGTCCTGCCAGATTATGAATGGTGTTAGAGTCCTAAGTAGACAACTGAGTATCAGTATGCAATCATTTCTTTAGACTATCGAGGTTATGTACCAGCATGACTGATTTTCTCTTGGGAGACTCGTTAGAAAGGTTATTATCAGGCTGAAGCTTCAAGATCACTGGTGATCAAACATGTTCTGAGGAATTCTAGGTAGACTGTACTACATGTCTTCATATCCATGCTCTTAAGAAGTCACATCCCTAGTGCCTATAGAAAATGTCTTTCTCTGTTGGTGTCTGTGATGAGCTTTCTATATAAGAGTGGAACAAGATGGTCCACGTTAAAGAAGAAATACTCTCCATAATCACTTGACTTTTTTTTATATTTACTTTATTTACATTTCATATGTTGTACCCTTTCCTGGTTTACCCTCTGAAAACTCCCTATTCCCTCCCCTCTACCCCTGCTCACCAACACACCCACACCTGATTCCTGGCCCTGTCATTCTCCTACACTGGGGCATAGAGCCTTCAAGGACCCAGAGCCTCTCCTCTGACTAGGCCATCCTCTGCTATATATGCAGCTGGAGCCATGAGTCCCACCATGTGTACTCTTTGGTTGGTGATTTAGTCCCTGGGAGTTCTGGGGGGTACTGATTAGTTCATATTGTTGTTCCTCCTATGGGGCTGCAAACCCCTTCAGCTCCTTGTGTCCTTTTTCTAGTTGCTTCATTGGGGACCCTGTGCTCAGTCCAATGGATGGCTGTGAGCATCGACTTCTGTATTTGTCAGGCACTGGTACAGCCTCTCAGGAGAGAGTTATATCAGGCTCCTGTCAGCAAGCACTTGTTGGCATCCACAATAGTGTCTGGGTTTGGTGATTGTGTATGGGATGGATCCCCAGGTGGGGCAGTCTCTGGATGGTCAATCCTTCAGTCTCTGATCCACATTTTGTCTCTGTAACTCCTCCCATGGGTATTTTGTTCATACTTCTAAGAAGGATCAAAGAATCCACACTTTGGTCTTCCTTCTTCTTGAGTTTCATGTGGTTTGTGAATTGTATGTTGGCTATTCTGAGCTTCTGGACTAATATCCATTATCAGTGAGTGCATATCACGTGTGTTCCTTTGTGATTGGATTACCTCACTCAGGATAATATTTTCTAGTTCCCTCCATTTGCCTAAGAATTTTAAAGCTTCATTGTTTTTTTTTTTTGTTTTTGTTTTTGTTTTTTTTGTTGTTTGTTTTTGTAGAAGAGTAATATTCCATTGTGTAAATGTACCACATTTTCTGTATCCATTCTTCTGTTGAGAGACATCTTGGTTCTTTCCAGCTCCTGGTTATTATAAATAAGGCTGCTATGAACATAGTGCAGCATGTGTCCTTATTACATGTTGGAGTATCTTCTGAGTATATGTTCAGGAGAGGTATTAGTGAGTCTGCAGGTTGTACTATGTCCAATTTTCTTTTTTTTTTTTTTTTTTTTTTTTTTTTTTTTTTTTTTTCCATTTTTTATTAGGTATTTAGCTCATTTACATTTCCAATGCTATACCAAAAGTCCCCCTTACCCACCCACCCCCACTCCCCTACCCACCCACTCCCCCCCTTTGGCCCTGGCGTTCCCCTGTACCGGGGCACACAAAGTCTGCGTGTCCAATGGGCCTCTCTTTCCAGTGATGGCCGACTAGGCCATCTTTTGACACATATGCAGCTAGAGTCAAGAGCTCAGGGGTACTGGTTAGTTCATAATGTTGTTCCACCTATAGGGTTGCAGTTCCCTTTAGCTCCTTGGGTACTTTCTCTAGCTCCTCCATTGGGAGCCCTGTGATCCATCCATTAGCTGACTGTGAGCATCCACTTCTGTGTTTGCTAGGCCCCGGCATAGTCTCACAAGAGACAGCTACATCTGGGTCCTTTCAGTAAAATCTTGCTAGTGTATGCAATGGTGTCAGCATTTGGAAGCTGATTATGGGGTGGATCCCTGGATATGGCAGTCTCTACATGGTCCATCCTTTCATCTCAGCTCCATACTTTGTTTCTGTAACTCCTTCCATGGGTGTTTTGTTCCCACTTCTAAGGAGGGGCATAGTGTCCACACTTCAGTCTTCATTTTTCTTGAGTTTCATGTGTTTAGGAAATTGTATCTTATATCGTGGGTATCCTAGGTTTTGGGCTAGTATCCACTTATCAGTGAGTACATATTGTGTGAGTTCCTTTGTGATTGTGTTACCTCACTCAGGATGATGCTCTCCAGGTCCATCCATTTGGCTAGGAATTTCATAAATTCATTCTTTTTAATAGCTGAGTAGTACTCCATTGTGTAGATGTACCACATTTTCTGTATCCATTCCTCTGTTGAGGGGCATCTGGGTTCTTTCCAGTTTCTGGCTATTATAAATAAGGCTGCTATGAACATAGTGGAGCATGTGTCCTTCTTACCAGTTGGGGCTTCTTCTGGATATATGCCCAGGAGAGGTATTGCTGGATCCTCCGGTAGTACTATGTCCAATTTTCTGAGGAACCGCCAGACTGATTTCCAGAGTGGTTGTACAAGCCTGCAATCCCACCAACAATGGAGGAGTGTTCCTCTTTCTCCACATCCTCGCCAGCATCTGCTGTCACCTGAATTTTTGATCTTAGCCATTCTCACTGGTGTGAGGTGGAATCTCAGGGTTGTTTTGATTTGCATTTCCCTGATGATTAAGGATGTTGAACATTTTTTCAGGTGCTTCTCTGCCATTCGGTATTCCTCAGGTGAGAATTCTTTGTTCAGTTCTGAGCCCCATTTTTTAAGGGGGTTATTTGATTTTCTGAGGTCCACCTTCTTGAGTTCTTTATATATGTTGGATATTAGTCCCCTATCTGATTTAGGATAGGTGAAGATCCTTTCCCAGGCTGTTGGTGGTCTTTTTGTCTTATAGACAGTGTCTTTTGCCTTGCAGAAACTTTGGAGTTTCATTAGGTCCCATTTGTCAATTCTCGATCTTACAGTACAAGCCATTGCTGTTCTGTTCAGGAATTTTTCCCCTGTGCCCATATCTTCAAGGCTTTTCCCCACTTTCTCCTCTATAAGTTTCAGTGTCTCTGGTTTTATGTGAAGTTCCTTGATCCACTTAGATTTGACCTTAGTACAAGGAGATAAGTATGGATCGATTCGCATTCTTCTACATGATAACAACCAGTTGTGCCAGCACCAATTGTTGAAAATGCTGTCTTTCTTCCACTGGATGGTTTTGGCTCCCTTGTCGAAGATCAAGTGACCATAGGTGTGTGGGTTCATTTCTGGGTCTTCAATTCTATTCCATTGGTCCACTTGTCTGTCTCTATACCAGTACCATGCAGTTTTTATCACAATTGCTCTGTAGTAAAGCTTTAGGTCAGGCATGGTGATTCCACCAGAGGTTCTTTTATCCTTGAGAAGAGTTTTTGCTATCCTCGGTTTTTTGTTATTCCAGATGAATTTGCAAATTGCTCCTTCTAATTCGTTGAAGAATTGAGTTGGAATTTTAATGGGGATTGCATTGAATCTGTAGATTGCTTTTGGCAAGATAGCCATTTTTACAATGTTGGTCCTGCCAATCCATGAGCATGGGAGATCTTTCCATCTTCTGAGATCTTCTTTAATTTCTTTCTTCAGGGACTTGAAGTTTTTATCATACAGATCTTTCACTTCCTTCGTTAGAGTCACGCCGAGATATTTTATATTATTTGTGGCTATTGAGAAGGGTGTTGTTTCCCTAATTTCTTTCTCAGCCTGTTTATTCTTTGTGTAGAGAAAGGCCATTGACTTGTTTGAGTTAATTTTATATCCAGCTACTTCACCGAAGCTGTTTATCAGGTTTAGGAGTTCTCTGTTGGAATTTTTAGGGTCACTTATATATACTATCATATCATCTGCAAAAAGTGATATTTTGACTTCCTCTTTTCCAATTTGTATCCCCTTGATCTCCTTTTGTTGTCGAATTGCTCTGGCTAATACTTCAAGTACTATGTTGAAAAGGTAGGGAGAAAGTGGGCAGCCTTGTCTAGTCCCTGATTTTAGTGGGATTGCTTCCAGCTTCTCTCCATTTACTTTGATGTTGGCTACTGGTTTGCTGTAGATTGCTTTTATCATGTTTAGGTATTGGCCTTGAATTCCTGATCTTTCCAGAACTTTTATCATGAATGGGTGTTGGATCTTGTCAAATGCTTTTTCTGCATCTAACGAGATGATCATGTGGTTTTTGTCTTTGAGTTTGTTTATATAATGGATTACATTGATGGATTTTCGTATATTAAACCATCCCTGCATCCCTGGAATATATGTCCAATTTTCTGAGGAACCACTAAATTGATTTCCAGAGTGGTTGTTCCAAATTGAAATCCCACCAGCAGTGGAGGAGTGTTCCTCTTTCTCCACATTCTGCTGTCATCTGAGTTTTTGATCTTAGTCATTCTGACTTGTGTAAGGTGGAATCTCAAGGTTGTTTTGGTTTGCATGTCCCTGATGACTAAGGATGTTGAACATTTTTTAATGTGCTTCTCAGCCATTGGGTATTCCTTGACTGAGAATTCTTTGTTTAGCTCTGTACCCCGTTTTTAATAGGGCTATTTGTTTCTTTGAAGTCTTTTTGAGTTCTTTGTATATTTTAGATATTAGCCATCAGATGTAGGATTGGATAAAGATCTTTTCCCAATCTGTTGTTTTCCTTTTTGTCCTATGCCTTATAGAAGCTTTGCAATTTTATGAGGTCTCATTTGTCAATTCTTAATCTTAGAGCATAGGCTATTGGTGTTCTGTTCAGGAAATTTTCCCCTGTGCCCTTGTGCTCAAGGCTCTTCCCCACTTTCTCTTCTATTAGTTTCAGTGTATCTGGTTTTATGTGGAGTTCCTTGATCCACTTGGACTTGAACTTTGTACAAGGAGATAAGAATGGATCGACTTGCATTCTTCTACATGCTAACTTCCAGTTGAGCCAGTACCATTTGTTGAAAATGCTGTCTTTTTTCCAGTGGATGGTTTTAGCTCCTTTGTCAAAGATCAAGTGACTGTACATGTGTGGATTCATTTCTGGGTCTTCAATTATATTCCACTGATCTACCTGCCTTGTACAAATACCATGCTGGTTTGTTGTTGTTGTTGTTGTTGTTGTTGAATCACAATTGCTCTGTAGTACAGTTTGAGATCAGGGATGGTGATTCCACCAGAGGTTCTTTTATTGTTGAGAATAGTTTTCTCTATCCTAGATTTTTTGTTATTCCAGATGAATTTGTAAATAGTTCTTTCTAACTCGGTGAAGAATTGAGTTGTAATTTTGATGGGGATTGCATTGAATCTATAGGTTGCTTTTGGCAAGATGGCCATTTTTACTATATTAATCCTGCCAATCCATGAGCATGGGAGATCTTTCCATCTTTTGACAGCTCCTGCGATTTCTTTCTTCATCACTTAACTTTTCAAAGAATCTATCCATTGTCTGCAGGCAAATTTAAATACCTTACTATCAAATAGTTTATAGATGCCACAAATCATTTGATGCACTATTTTTTAGCTTTAAAAGGAAAAAAGGTCTTTTTATGGTTAATGTCATCACACTCAATCTTGGCATTCCCTGCACTCTTAAGTAATAAACAAAATTACTTTCTTGAGTTTCTGCATTTCTTTTTTTTTAATATTTTTTATTACATATTTTCCTCAATTACATTTCCAATGCTATCCCAAAATTCCCCCATACCCTCCCCCCACTTCCCTACCCACCCATTCCCATTTTTTTTTTTTTTGGCCCTGGCTTTCCCCTGTACTGGGGCATATACAGTTTGTGTGTCCAATGGGTCTCTCTTTCCAGTGATGGCCGACTAGGCCATCTTTTGATACATATGCAGCTAGAGTCAAGAGCTCCGGGGTACTGGTTAGTTCATAATGTTGTTCCACCTATAGGGTTGCAGATCCCTTTAGCTCCTTGGGTACTTTCTCTAGCTCCTCCATTGGGAGCCCTGTGATCCATCCAATAGCTGACTGTGAGCATCCACTTCTGTGTTTGCTAGGCCCCGGCATAGTCTCACAAGAGACAGCTACATCTGGGTCCTTTTGCTGCTAGGTTCTTATGAAGGTAGAGAGGGAGTGTCACATGCTACTATGGGCTTGCAGATAGCAGGAGAGCTTATTCAGATTTATAGATATTTAGGTTAATATTAGTGATCCTGGTTCCATTTTTAATTTCAACTATTGGAAGTACTGTCTGTAGTTTTTATATTCCTATTTTCTCTTAAACCAAATTTGCTTTATACTTCTGAAAGCCAGTCATCAGGAATTGTTATTTTCTTCTTAGTTTCATTTTGGCTACTATATTCACTTTCCTGAAATTTGTTGACATTTTGGTTTGGTTTTATAGAAAATTTCTTATTATGTAGCATGGACTGACTAAGAGTGATTCCTCTGCCTCTGCATCCCATGAGCTTGAATTCCAGGAAGAGACCACAGTGCCTGGATGAACTATTTTATGATTTATTGCACCAATTTTTCCATAAACCATCACATTTGTCTTTTAACATTTCTTTCATCCTTCACTATCATTTTACTGAGATCTAGGGAAGAAATAGAGAAGTTGTGTGTGTGTGTGTGTGACTTATATGGAATTTAAAATTTAAAAGCATCATCTTGTAACTCCTTATTTTGATAGCAAACATACATTGTATTATGTTCCTTCTATAACATAAGGAATATGTTTTTCATCCTACTGTTGCAGTTTTCTTTTCCATGTAAATATATTTATTTACAACTCTTTTTTCTTTTATTGCTGGAGAGTAAGCCTAGGGCCTGGCACTTGGCTATCATACATACAATTTTACAGTTATGTCCCAGGTCCTATAATGCTCATTTTGAAGACACTTATGCATATATATTATACATATAAATATATACTTACATATATACTATATATTAGTTCAATATATAATCAATAACATTTTATAGTTGTCATTAAACATAGTTAATTGAAAATATGTACTTCTAGGTTTTTCCTTTTGAAGTCTAAATGATATAAGTAATTTACTAGTTCACTCATTAATTATGGGTGAAATATTGTCCAGCAGCATTTTACAGTGTCTACATGATCCTGGTACTTATGCAGATTTAAACATTTAATAGTACTTTGAAACCCTCACTGTCATATAGCAGAGGTCTTTCAGGCATGTGGTTCAGCAGCCAGGTGTACAGTCTCTTGTAACATTATTGAGAAGATAATTTTATACCCCTTAGTCAACCCTCTGATTTACATTCTGTCCGTGACTGTAATTTATTTATTTTTTATTTTGCAATTGTCTAGAGCCAATCACGAACAGTTCTTGTTCATACAAATATCTCCAATCCATAGGAAGGAGACTTTGTAAATGTAGCTTAATCATTTACATCCATTGAAACTCTTCAATTCAATTCATCAATTTTAAGGTAGCTGGTGAGCCATCCGTTATGCAACTTCTAAATGGAAAGCAGCATCTCTTGCTATAGATAGTGAGCATTGAGGGCCTGGGAATCAAACACTAATTTACACTGGTGGGAATTCTACCATTTAGAGTACCTTCCCACTTCTGGCCATGTTACAGCTCACTCAACAGGAGCTGTTTCAGCAAAAGCAGCATTGCATCATAGAACAGGTGAAATACTGCCTTTTTGAGTTGTCAGAGAAGCAGAGATAAAAGAAAGAGAATGGAAGATCTAGAGTTAGCTGGTTAGCTCATTATAAAATCTTTATGCTTTTGATTTTCTAGAAAAACATTTACCTTTTTTTAGAAGATTCTAACTCCTTTTTACCTTATTTTCCCCTTATTAAACTTGATGAAATCAAGTTGAAGAATATTTGTCTTCAAATTTTACCAATTTTTGGCTGGAGAGATGGCTCAGCTGTTAAAGGCTAGGCTCACAACCAAAAATTTTACCAAAATTTACATGGCTAGCCATGATAATTGTCACAGTTACCTTCAGTCTAGTATGCAGATCTGTCTTTTCCAATTTTTACCAATATTATTATATTAGGAAAACCTCTCTTGTGAGGACATTTGATGACTAATAATTTCAATGCTTATTGGATGCTACAGAGATTCTTACATTTGTAATCATGTCCTCTTGCCCGGAAGTGCCCCTGTTGAACATCTATCATTCTCAATGAAGAATTCTCATAGGAGAAATACATCAGAACACTTCAAAATTAGCTATCTCTAAATTATCTTGTTTTACTTCAGTATAAGAAAAGTTTACAGGAACTAATGTGTCCAATCTGGATTGCCTGGGAAGACGTTTGACATGGTCAACAGTGATTTTTATATGTTCTTAAATCCTTTGGATTCCATCAATTTTTAGTATTATAAAGACAAAAGCATATAAGAAGACATTTAGCATGTCTATGCTGATTGGCAGAATAATTCAAGTATTAACATTGCACCTCTAATATGACTTGAAATAAAAAGGAAAGAACTAGAATTTAGTGGTTTTTTTTGTTTGTTTGTTTTTTTAGGTTAGTAAGGGAAAAGACAGATCTGCATACTAGACTGAAGGTAACTGTGACAATTAGCATGGTTAGCCATGTTTTAATGCCAATATTAATTCCTTTGTAGGCACAAATAAAAAAAAAGCCCAAGGCAAGTTTTCTTATCATTTTCTCAGTTCAGAGATTCCTTTGAAATTTTTGATGAAAGCTGTAGTAGACCCTTTGTTCAGAAAAATTATTCAACCATGATTTCATCATTCTGAAGATTTGTAATACCTCTGAAGTGTAGCCACAGTTAAGAAAAACTGCCTTAGTCTTTTCCTAAGCCCCAATGGAACTGCTAATACAACTCATATGGAATGCAAGGCAGTAAATGCACTGAGGCTGCCTAGGACAATTTTTAGACATTTAGGTCTCCTAACAATGACAGAGGTGTAGGACTCCTGCAAGACCCTATTTTATCTTATTTAAGGTCACAACAATCTGGCTTGCAAAATGAAGAAACTATAAATTGGAGCTGTGAATGGGCCAGTGTCCTCCCGCATGGAAGTGACAGAGAAGGATTTAAAGCCATAAATAAGCTTCAAGATGTCTCTTTCTGCCAAGTTACAATATTAAGACTACTAAATTGTTTACTATATTTGCTTAACATAATAAACAGGTAAATTAGAATATACTATATGTATCATCATCAAATCTTTTCATAGAGACAGGTAGTGCTTGATAAGAGCTAGAAGTTTTGTTTGTTTGTTTGTTGTTTTTTTTAACTTACAAGGATCCGGGATTAAATATAACTGGCTGTAGTTTTGTTTTAGAGAACCGAATGAATAAGAAATAGAGGAAATTCATGAGATATGAAAACAGGCTAAGAGATTAATCTCTATATGAGTTTAATATAGACAGATTTGTGGACACTTCACAGGTTCTTAGGTAGGATAAACTTGCCTTGGATTTTAAAACACTGTTTAACATCTGAATAATTAAAATCTGTGTTTCCTTTCAATGATCATAATTGCCTTTTCATTTGTATCTTATTTCCACACTACATTAGATATTGCATGCCCTTGTCCACAACCCCTGAGCCCTTTCTCTTCTTCAAGTCTGTAAGCTGTGAGAGCTGACTTACTTTCTTAACCCATGGCCAATAGCTTCTATTTGAGCTGATTTCCTTGCCATTCTCTTGTCTATTATTTTGTCATGTTGACTTCTTGTAGGAGTCACCTGACCAGGAGCTATTGAGCAAAACAAACAAACAAACAAAACACCCAAGTCCCAACTTCTGCCAGAACAGACCATTGTTGTGTCAAAAGTTCTATTATACTATTAAAATACAAATGTTATTGACTTTTGAACTGTTCAGCAACTCTTTCATGACCTTTCCAGGTTACTTTTATTATTATTTCTCTCATCTAATTTTAGCATCTCCAAACTTTTAATATTTTTTGTAGAATTTTTATAACCATATTTTGTTTATGGTTTCTCCTCCCTCAACCCCCACTCACCCAACTTTATGAGCTTCTTCTCCTAAAACAAACAAAAAGCCAATTAAACAAAACAAAAAGACAAAAAACAAACAGAAAACCCCACAAAAAGAGAGATCAAAAGCGCTCCCTCCAAAAGAACAACCAAACCAACAAAAATATGCAGTTAATTTTGTGTTGGCTAATTATTCTAGGGCATAGTTTTATATACCCAGTGGGGTAAACTGGTTTTTCCCTTTGTCAGAAGATATCAATTGCAAATAACTTCTTGGTTAGTAGTAATAACCAACATCTACTCCTTTCTTCTCTCAGAAACTGCATCTATCTTGAATTGGTGTAGGTTTTGTGTGTGCTGCCCCAGTCCCTATGAGTTCAAGTTTGTGTGAGTCCTGTTGGGTTATTACTTTCAAACTTTGCAATGCTATTGAACACTCCAGTCCTCCTTGACTCTTTGATTTTCCCATTCATATTTCTTCTTCGAATATCATTGACTTGTGCTCAGTATATGTTACTATTATGATCAAGATATTAATAATAGCTTGTGCGCTTTCTGTACAACCTCAACAAAATAGATGTTATATACTACAACCTAAAGTGGGCAAAGTATTTCTCTCTTGGTTTAGTTCAAATAATTTCAACTAAAGTTGCCTAGTTTATACATTTCAGAAAGTATTTACATTAGGTCTCACCCAACTTAAACTTCTAGGACTTTCTAACAAAAGAGTGATAGTCTCAGCATTGTGTTTAAAGTCAACAAAACTGTGAGATGACCTTGTTTTGAGAAACAGTGCTGTGTGTAGGAAGCAATGCTGCTTAGAAAACTGTAATCAAGCCAGACAGGACATGCTTTGTGACACAGGACCTGCTGTGTAAGCCAAGAATAGAAGTGAATCCTACCCAGAGGGTTTGGAAGATCAGAGACTGTAGCAAATGAATCAGTATTGGTCTATGAGGGATTGAGAATGTCATGGTGGGAGTGAATCTTATTCAGCTGCATGGCGATGTAGAAAGGACTGTGATTCAGCTTAGTTCCAGGAAGCCAATCAGAAAATATAGTTAATAGGTCATATATTGACAGGTCAAACCACCAATTGGGGAATAAAATTGAGATCCTTCATTCTTTCTTGTGTCTTTCATTCCATAACTTTCCTTTGGGAGATAAGTGAGCATTCATAATACCAAATTTGCAAAGTAGATCTAGTGACTTTTCACATCATTCTTATTAAAAACAAGTAGCATATTTGAATAATTAAATAATGAGTCTCTACTTACCTCAAGGGCTGCAATTAATCATGGGATGTCTCAATGTATTTATTCACCTGGTAAGTAGCTAACTTTTTTTTTTTCATTTTGATTATCTTATCATGATAAGAGATCCCAGAAGCAATCCTTGTATGGAAAGTCAAATCAATTATATTAGAGAAGTATTATGGATCACATTTGGAAAATTAATTATATTTTGGGCCCAATTATCATTACTTTTATACATTACATATGTACAATATATATGGTAATGAACATGGTAATATATTACCATAAATATATACCCTTATGGTAATTTCAGTGTCAGTCACTTAGAATATGTTTATCATGATTTTATGTACTCTCTGTATTCTATTTTTTTTACAATTTTAATTACAAACTCATTTCATTTTTGAGAAGCCACTTTTGAGGAAATATAATGTTTGTATACACTAAGATGGGTCATACAGAACTGGTGATGTAACTCAGTCATAGAGTGTTTGCCTAACATACATTAGGTCCTAAGTCCCAGCACTGTGAAGGAAATAAGAAGCAAAGGAAGGAAGGAAGAAGAGAGGGAAGGAGGGGAGAGGGAGTGGGGAGGTTGAGAGGGACGGAGGGAAGAAGGAATTATTAACATCTCATAAGCATAAATAATAGTTATTTGTATTATTGACACAATTATTCATTTTTATAATGATAACTTGATAATGTTATCAAGTGATAATGATAATCACAGTGATTCCAGTTTGAACCTGTCTTCTTTGTTTCTAGTTGAACTCAAGTTTCTTCAGAGGGAGTAAACTTTTTTTTTTTCCATTTTTTATTATGTATTTATCTCATTTACATTTCCAATGCTATACCAAAAGTCCCCCATATCCACCCACCCCCACTCCCCTGCCCACCCACTCCCCCTTTTTGGCCCTGGAATTCCCCTGTACTGGGGCATATAAAGTTTGCAAGTCCTATGGGCCTCTCTTTCCAGTGATGGCCGACTAGGCCATCTTTTGATATATATGCAGCTAGAGTCAAGAGCTCCGGGGTACTGGTTAGCTCATAATGTTGTTCCACCTATAGGGTTGCAGATCCCTTTAGCTCCTTGGCTACTTTCTCTAGCTCCTCCATTGGGAGCCCTATGATCCATCCATTAGCTGACTGTGAGCATCCACTTCTGTGTTTGCTGGGCCCCGGCATAGTCTCACACGAGACAGCTACATCTGCGTCCTTTCAATAAAATCTTGCTAGTGTATGCAATGGTGTCAGCATTTGGATGCTGATTATGGGGTGGATCCCTGGCTATGGCAGTCTCTACATGGTCCATCCTTTCATCTCAGCTCCAAACTCCGTCTCTGTAACTCCTTCCATGGGTGTTTTGTTCCCAAATCTAAGGAGGGGCATAGTGTCCACACTTCAGTCTTCATTCTCCTTGAGCAAACCAGTAGCCAACATCAAAGTAAATGGAGAGAAGCTGGAAGCAATCCCACTAAAATCAGGGACTAGACAAGGCTGCCCACTTTCTCCCTACCTTTTCAACATAGTACTTGAAGTATTAGCCAGAGCAATTCGACAACAAAAGGAGATCAAGGGGATACAAATTGGAAAAGAGGAAGTCAAAATATCACTTTTTGCAGATGATATGATAGTATATATAAGTGACCCTAAAAATTCTACCAGAGAACTCCTAAACCTGATAAACAGCTTCGGTGAAGTAGCTGGATATAAAATAAACTCAAACAAGTCAATGGCCTTTCTCTATACAAAGAATAAACAGGCTGAGAAAGAAATTAGGGAAACAACATCCTTCTCAATAGTCACAAATAATATAAAATATCTTGGCGTGACTCTAACTAAGGAGGTGAAAGATCTGTATGATAAAAACTTCAAATCTCTGAAGAAAGAAATTAAAGAAGATCTCAGAAGATGGAAAGATCTCCCATGCTCATGGATTGGCAGGATCAACATTGTAAAAATGGCTATCTTGCCAAAAGCAATCTACAGATTCAATGCAATCCCCATCAAAATTCCAACTCAATTCTTCAACGAATTGGAAGGAGCAATTTGCAAATTTGTCTGGAATAACAAAAAACCTAGGATAGCAAAAAGTCTTCTCAGGGAGTAAACTTAACATGGCCAATTAAATCTTGCTATCCAAATAGTAATAAACTGTGATAGTTTCTATTTAAAGGTAAACTTCAATTTTTTTCTGGAATAAATACTTCTGAATAGACGTTTTTAGGTTGTTCAATGACATCATTAAAGGCTCACATGACCCCTTTGATATGTAATCGAAGTTATAAATCATTCAATATTGTCTATGCATAATCAGACAATTATAGCTGTAGAAATCAGAGTTTGAAACTGACAGAAATTCTTTTTGTTTGATTATGGGTGTTGTGAAGAGGATATAGTAAATAGATATCAAACCATAAAAGCTACAAATTTGCTTTGAGATGGACAAGGGCTAATTTAGGAAAATTACATATTGGTATACACTTCAGTGTTCTTGGGATGTTAGCTAAAGTTTTGCTTTTATACTTACTATAATTTTAATTTTTCTTTTTCTACATAATAACTCTAGAGATTCACTTGTAAACAAACATATTTGTTAGATATAGATACAGAATTGTAACTAAAAATTAAACCTAAGGAGAAAGGGAAAAAGAAAGCTGATGAATTGGTTCAAAAAACAAAAGTATCTTTTTGAGTTGAAACATTTCAATATTTAAAAATGAAGAATTTTTAAAGAGTTTATCTTAAAACTTAAAAAATAGAAACATTTTGACTGGGTCAAATGTTTGTTAGTTTGTGATCTTACCTAGGACAATAACTGCCCATGATCATCCCAAAGTTGAAATTATAATTGTAGCCCTTTGGAATTTGAATGTACCTTTATACTATTAATCAATGTCACATATACACTTCCGCACACTCTCTACCATAAAAGCAGTTATAATTTCCTCCACCCTTTTAGGAGTATAGAAGGCAAAAGTCCTGAGCTGAGAACACTAATTTAATGACAAAACTTTCCAAAGCTGAGTTCTAGCTTTAGAGTATTCATGGCTAGAATCCAAGATATTGGGAGGTCACCTTCTATAAGCACAATGTAAAATTATAATTTCAGCTCCCACTTCTTCCAAGCTGCTCTGCCTTTGCTGAGCTGTTGCTATTGTTAGTGGTGATATTTTTGTTGTTTTTGAAACAGGGTTTTACTATGCACCTCTAGCTGGCATGGAACTTAATATGTAGACCAAGCTGGCCTCAAACTCACAGAGCCATGCCTGTCTCTGCCCACCAAAAGCTATAATTAAAGACTAGACTATCTAAACCTTCTGGTTTGAGTTCTGTTTTCTCTAAAATGAAGATGATAACACCACTTGTCCTATATACTTCTTTTAAAAATCCTGTGAATGCATGAAAATAATTCGTAAAAGCCATTTGTAGTGTAATTATTAGAGGTCATGGAACAAGACTGCATTTTTTAAACTTTATTTGCTGTTGCAAGAAATGCTATGATGAAAAGTCTATCTCATGTTAGTGTGTGAAGATAAATCTATAGAATAAATTCCAGGAATCAAATCGCTAGGCTAAAGGGTGAATGTGTCTGTAATTTTTTATATAATGTTACTGTATTACCAAAGGAAGCCAGACCATTTTATGCCTGTGTCCCCATCAAGTGCCATCTCTGGAACAGAAACCAATCCATGACATCAGTTATCACCTCCTCATCTTTCCACACTGAGCAGCAGGACAAAAAACAAACAAACAAACAAACAAACGAACAAACAAAAAACCTGAAAGAAAGCATAAATAAGATCAGGTGGGATTTTTTCCCATAAGGGAGCCAGAAAGGCCATTAGCCTGACAATGATCACAGAACTGAATTCGGGCAATGGAAGTGCCCAATGGGCCCGAGCACCAAGAGCAGTAAAAGCCATAAACAGTTCTTGCTCCCCAAACCCAAATTCCTTTGCTGAAAGGGATATTGGAGTACAAGAAACACCAATGGAATGGTCAGGAGAGAGTTGTAGGAATCTAGTATTGATATATTTTGAAAACTTGAAATCCCCCTACCCTACCACTGCAATTGCAAAGAAGAGCAATCAGTGGAACAATAGAACCAGACATCTGATGGAACAGCCCAGAGATCCACAGGAGCTGAATGCATCTGAATCTATCAGCAGAGAATAACAGCTCAACATTCCAGAAGGACAGGAGCAGGAAAGGGGAGAGGGAACCTAATGTTGAGAAATTGCACGTTTAACATTCCCCATGCCACTGTAGCACCAAGAGCAAGAAATCAAGAGAAATCAACTTGGAAAATGTAGAAGGACATGGAATTCATTGGACTGGGGAAGCAGGTCCCAAGCTGCAACAACTAAAGAGATTACAGAACTGTAGTAACAGTTTCTGAAGTTGTGAAATCCCCCACCTAGCCATAGCAGACAGAACCAGTATAGATAACAGTACATTTGTTGTGTAACTTGGGACAGAATTCTAATGGATAGAAAGAAGAACCCCTAGCACCATTGTCTCAGAACGAAATACAGGACACAGGTCAGGAGCACAGTATCTTCTCCTATGCTTACCACTAGGACTTGTGGCACAATAGCGCATTTGTTACTAATCAGGTCCCTTTTAACATAAATTCAACAGAAGATAACTTTATAGAGGAACTCAGATGAAATCAACTAAGTAGAAAAGGTGGACCCTCAGGAACTCCCAGAGATTAAGTCACCAGACAAAGCATAAGTGGACTAGTCCGAGGCCCCTGGCCCATATGTAGCCCATATATTGTTTGGCGTCATTGGAAGAGGATGCACCTAATCCTGTAGAGACTTGATGCTCCAGGAAGCAGGGGGTGCCAGGGTGAGGCACCCTCTCACAGGCTAAGTGGAGGGGAAATGGGGGCAGGAACTCTTAGAGGGGGACTGGGAGGGGGCAACATTTGTGATGTAAATCAATGAAATAATTAATAATTATAATAAAAGAGTAAAGTGGATAAGGAAAAAAACTATAAACTGGAAGATATATACTATCCATAGATGAAAGTTATACAACAGAGAAACTTGGAATAGTAGGAAAGAATGGTCTACTCTGACACTTCATGAGCTTACAACTTCTCAACACTGGAAAGCAGTGATGATAAGACCAGCTTTGATGCCAGAAAAAGGCTTCAGAGTGCCATTTTTTTTAAAGATCAATGATGACCAAATGGGGTACTCAAATAATAAACATTAATAAATAAAATTGAAATAATTTAAAAGAAAGTAACAAAATCAGTTCAAGACATAAATTTAAAAACAATAATAATTTTTTTAAAATGCAAACTGGATGGGAAGATCATCAACTTTAAGGAAAATTTAAAACCACGGAGGAAAAGTTAAGAAAGAAGATTAGGATACTATAATTGAACCAAACACAAGGCTGGTGAGAAAAATAGAATAATTAGAATCCAAGCTCAAATTTAGCAGAGGACAGATGAAATCAAAACATAAATAAATTAAATATGGACCTACAAAGATGACTAAGCCATGGACAAACTAAGAAAGGAAGAGAAGACCCAAATTAATAAAATAAAATATGAAATAAGATATTAAACTACACTGAAATCCAGAAGACTATTGCAAAATACATCGAAAATTCTATTATGAGTTGTAAAATCTTTAGAAGTGATAGATCTTTCCAAACACATTCAACCTACAGAAATTAAAGCCAGAAGATATACATAATTGGAATAGATTCTTAAGAAATAATAATATTTAAGTCTTCTCACAAAGGATGTTCTGAGCCAGGTAGATTTACTACTGGACTCTACTGCCATTGTTTCTCCAACTTTTCTATCAAATAGAAAGGGACAGAATACAGCCAGATTCATTCTTTGAAGCCAACCTGACTCTGACTCTAAAACCAGTTAAAGGGCACAAGTGCACACTCAACGAAATTCTACTGAACACTCTCCCTGAAGGACATAGAAACAGGAAGAATTCTCAACAATATACTTGCAAAATGAATTCAAAATTGCATTTAAAAGCTTGTACAACACCACCAATTGGTTTCATCCAAAGAATGCAAGCTACATTCGGAGTACACAAATTAATAAATTCAATATACCAGCTTAATAGACTTAAAGACAGAAATAACATGATTAGCATGACAGATTCAAAATTCGTGTATTCATGATAAGAGCCTTGGAGCAACCAGGAAAAGATGGTATGCATGTCAGCATAATAGACTGTACATGCCAAGCACAGTGAAATTATACTAAATAGTGAAAAGCATAAATTCCTGTAAAACTTGGATGAGAGGAAGGCCATTCTTGCTTAATAAAGTGCTCTGAGTCTTGAGCAGTAGATAAGATAAATATATAAAAGAGATTTAAAAAACTGGAAAAGAAGTTAAGCCATCTCGATTTTCAGGGATTTTATTTCATTATTAAAAATCTAGACTCCACAAGAATACTTTTGGGTTTGAGAAATAAAAATTAGAATCTATCCAGAGATTCTATCTTACTCTAGTGAGGATGGCTATAGTGGAAAAAAAAAGACCACAAATTCACGAGAGGATGCCAGTTAAAGTGACCTGTTTATCCACAATAGTTAGGAGTGTAAAATGGCATAGCCATTAATGAAAACAATATGGAGTATTTATATAAAATTAAAAAAAAAAACAACCAAAAGAATTAACCAAACCCTTCTATACCATAATTCCTGACCAAAACAAACAGAAACAGCTTAAATGTTCACTTACTAAGATTAGATAATGAAACTGTAGCACATATGCACAATGGAATGTTAAACAACCGTAAACAGAATTGATATTGTAAAGTTTGCAAGGAAGTGGGTAGAACTGAAGAAACAAATTAAGGAAAATAACCTACACTTGGGAAGACAAATTTTCTGTTCTCTGCCATATGTCAGTCCTACTTTTGTATGGTTCACTTCATGCTTTTATGTAGGAGTAGGTTTAGGTAGAGGTCAGGAAACTGGGTAGGGGCTGATGAGATGACACAGAGTGAACGTTTAAAGGTAAAGATAAGAAGAGTAACATGATACATGCAATATGAATGTGGAAGACAAACTATTGGGAAGAAACTATTGGGTCAGTGGAATTTGGCCACAGAGGAGAAGGGCCACGTAGGAGATGAACTGAAGAAAGCAAAACAGAATCAAACAAGACTGAGCATGTGTGAAAATACCACAGTGAAATCTGTTACTCTGTATGCTAATTAAAAATTAGATGACAATCCTTGCAGAAACTCACACCCATAGTTCCATTGGGTTACTTTTCTGAGTTAATTTTCATGCTTATGCCTGTATTAAAATATCTTTACTTAATCCCCACCTGTTTTGTAAAACTTTACAGAATAATTTAAAATAAAATAAGGTGAAGGCTGGGCAATGTAACTCAGTCATACAGCACATGCCTAGCATATATTATATTCGATTTCTAGGACTGAAATGTAAAATCTCACTGATGTTAATAATTAACCTGTATAGATAATATAACATTTAAATTTCTTGAATTCTCATTTACTCTTGTGCTATCAGCTATGAATAAATTAATAGTGATTGGACTTGTTAATCAATTTTATTTAATTATAAAGGGTCAATGTATGTGGCCTTACATAGCATGTTTTCATAGAATTGATTGGCATTTTATCCTGGTGGAAAACGGTTTGGTTTTGGTCCAGGGTATTATGTAGAAAATTGCAGGCCTGTCTTACTATGAAATCATGATAATCATTTAAAGACACATTATATTAATGAGGGCTATAGCAGTGGAAAAATGTACTCTACAGAGTAAAATTATGCCTTATGACAACGAATAAATAAGACACAGCTTTAAAACCTTTAGAGATTAGGTGTGCATAGATCTGTGTATTATCTTGGAAGGAAATATAGCTTTATCATATTATAATAAGAAGTTATCAGTATATATTATTCATACACAGATATATAAAATATTCATACATATACATCAATATATTAAAATATTTATGTACATACACAGATTTAAAGTCAAGATACAATTTCTACTTTTTATATATTAGGGCTGAGGCATGAAGTATGTTTTCATGTTTCTTATTCAGATTAATAATAAGTACTTTTAATCATTGTATGACTAAGTCCCAGATGAACATTAAGAAATATAGAAAATGATCACATATTCACAAATCTGTTTTGATCTGTGCTAAGTCAAAATATATCATATGTCTCAAGAATCCAAAAAATCTTCTTAAAATTGCACTCTTATTCCACAAAGACTTAAATCTTGTGAGTTGACAAGAATTAACTCTGAAACCTAGGATTTCCCATATGTGGTATTGAAATGATCGGACTAGTCCACTCTCATGATCTTGCTGAATGCTCTAAGTTTAAGTGTTAGTTGAATATTCATTCAACATATTAAAATATGGAAAAGCAAATTTTAACTATTCACTTATGATATACAATTAACAATGAAAATTGAAGTGTCCAGGAATAATCTCCATACATATGAAGCTCAGTGGTTAGTGGTGGGGAATAGACCCAAGGAGACATAACAGTATTTTGGGGGAAGTTGTGCCTGAATTCAATATGCAAGCTGTGTGCCCAAACCATATCAGTTTCTAATTGGATTGTCCTTGGGGCAGTTCAGACATGCACAGTTGACATAATTTTTCCTTTTGCAATTATGTGAAAATAATGGAGAAAGAAGAATATCTAGCACGCTATATCTCTTACTTATAATTCACATTCAGTTCTTTCTAGTAAATTCAGAATTCATGAAAAGTAGATATCAAAATTGACTTTTAAAGTGTTTGAATCTCACTGTTAAACTAAACCATAAAGGCAAAGGCAAATAAAAATAATTTCTATTTTCATTCTTTTAGAATCTAAAAAAATAGAGAATATTGATAATTGACAAGTCATAACCTCTATGGCATCTTTATACTCTCTTTGTTCACTAATGACATAGTTTATATTGATGTCATATCCACAGAAAAGATTACTCTAGATTATTCTCCTATTGCTTAAAAAATGTAGACTAATTTTATTCTTATTGTTACAAGTAATTGCTATTTTTTATAATGGGTACATAATTTTACATCTTTATTTAAAATATACAATATTGGGTTAGCAAGAAGGTTCAATGAGTAAAATGTATGCCCTAGAACCATATTTCCTGAGTTCAAACACTTGAGCCCACTTAATGGTGGAAAAGCCATACTAACTCTACATTATCTTCTGTTCACACAATGCATAGTAACACACGCATACACTATGAGTGTGTACAAGAGTAATAAATTATTAAAAATATAAAAATAGTTATGGGAGGGCAATTTATACTATACCTCCAAAATTGTGGTATTATACAATCTCCAAATTATATTGCTATAAATATATTTATGGTTTTATTAATATAATTTTATTCTAGCTTTATAATTTGTCATTTGAAATTATTTAAATTTAAACAATGTTTCTGTTCTGTGTTCAAAGTTTTTGTAGACATGAATGTAATTTAATCATTGTTGGCATATGGATAGTATGCTAACTTATGGTTGTTTTTTTTTTTTTTCTCTTTTCTTTATTTTTCTTTTCTTTTTTTTTTTTTTTTTTTTTTTTGTCTTTGAGACAGGGATTCTCTGTATAGTTCTGGCTGTCCTGGAACTCACTCTGTAGACCAGGCTGGCCTCGAACAAAGAAATCTGCCTTCCTCTGCCTCCCAAGTGCTGGATTAAAGGCGTGTGCCACCACTGCCTGGCTGCTAATTTATGGATTTATATTTTAACTTTTTAATCTTAAACCTTTTTTTAATTTTTGAGACTTTCATATGTATATGCAGTGAAATATGATCATATTCTCCAACCATATTACCCCTCTTGGATCTGTGCCAAACTTCAAGTCCCAGCCCTTTGCCTTACTCCTTTTTCTCTTCATCCTCCTCTACCTTCTCCTCATCTTCCTCCTTCTCTTCCTCCTCTTCCTCTCCTCATCATCCTCTTTTTCTTTCTCCTCCCATTTCTGTTCCTCCTCATGCTTTTCGCTCTTCCTAACATCAATCTTCTTCCTCTTCCTCCTCACCTTCCTCCTTCTCTTAATAACCCACTAAGTCCATCTAGTTCCAGCCATATGTGCTTGTGTGTGTAGACATTCACTACAGCATGTATGACCTCCCACTGGTCAAAAGTCCCAAGGAAAAATGATAAAACTCCCCCAGCAGCTACCAACCAAAATTGATTCCATATCATATTAATTCCCCTTCCATCTACCCTGACTTTTTTTGCTGACTTGATTTTGTGTGGGGCTAGTTCAAGTAATCTCAGGGGTATGAGTATAACAGGAAGGTCGTATCCAGAGGACATCACCTCACCTTGCTCCTCCCCATACTCCTGAATTAATATTCTGTCCTCCTCCTTGTTTACAAAGTTCCCTGAACCTTGCCAAGATTTACTAAAAATTTCCCAGTTAGGACTAGATATTCATGGTCACCTTTTCACAGCACATAGGTCACCACAAAAAGATGGTTAAGAGTAACACAGGCCAAAAAGTTTAGAAGGCAGTATGAAAATATGATCATGTAACAAATATAGTAGCTTGTAGCCTAGGCACTATGATCCCACCAACCATGGACTCATGCATATATTTACAGTGCCAGTATGAAGCAGGTGAGATCTAATCCAAAAGCAGTTGCTTAACCTATAATGGTAAACTACTATTGGTTGTACCAGAAGGCAAAGCTTACTTGTCACATCAGTACTGTAGCATGCAGGGTCCAATGATGAGTAAAATCGTTGACAGCTTTGTGTTTCATGATCCAATTCAATTCTTTATTTGATGATTCCTCTGAAAATAACATTTTCAAAGATTTACCATAGAAGCAGAATATATACAAATTTTGTTTCCAAAAAAATGCATATCTGCCAATAACTACTGAAGTATTTAAATATTTCTACCACATTTTCTAAAGGAAAAGATATCTATCATGCACAAATCTTTAATGTTATAAATATCCATAATTCCATACTGATATGGATATTTTGAAGTACACTTCTTCTTTAATCACAGTTCACATTTAATTATATATTTTGTGCTTAAAATCATTGAAAATGGTAAGAAATTCAAATACTAGCTTTCTTAATGCTGTTCTTTTAAAAATTTAAATAAATTCCAGGTTCTGCTATCTCAGTACACACTTTTAACACAGCTGTGGATTTAATTCATATAAATTTTAATTTAAAATCTAAAAAAATAAGAATTTATTTTTTTATAAGTGGGTCTTGCATTCCACTTGATGTTTTGGTGAATGATTACTCTGATTATATGAACTATTTTTCTTTTCATCTAGGTAATTTAAGATAGTACATTATCATAAATAATTTTCTATTTCTCTGATCTAACAAACTGAAGGGGACAATTCTTTAAAGTTGAAACAACAACAAATATTTTCTAATAACTTATTTTTAAAGATTTTTAAGTCTTAAAATAATCATATTTTTCTTCTTGTAGTCATTTGTTTTAGCTCAGTCTGTTTCATTAAAAGTAGACATATCTTAATTAAGAGATTTTTATAATTAGTTAAATTTGCCCAGGGATTTCAGAAAGTCAAGGAGTCATAACTGTAAAGGACCCTGATTAACCAAATTGACTCCAGTTAGTTTTATACACAGACACACACACACGGGGGGGGGGGGGGGGAGGGCGGCAGGAGGGGGAACAATACCAAAGCAGCAGCAATCAAAAGAGACGACAGCTGAGTATCACTGCCTCTTGCCTCTCTTCTGTATATGTACATGATGCTTAGACATTAAGAGACATGACATATTGTCATTCAGTTTTACCCTTTGCACAACTGTGGAGAATAACAGATGACAGTTTTAAGAATATCATTATATGTTATACCATGACTTTGTTTACTCATTTTAGAACTGTGTAGCATAATGTTCTAAGAGCAAATATTATACTTATAGTATACAAAGCATATGTGTTAACAAAGTAATGGTTCAAATTGTTCAAGGCTAACATGACACTTGAAGGAGAGAATAATGCAGACCCAGAAATGATGTAGACTATGAAAATAAATGCAATCAATGGTAGGAAATATGGAGAGAAGTATGCTCAGAAGTGAGATTCTGTGCACACTAAAGTCAAAATATTTTCCACCACAGAAAAGATTTGGAGGGCAACTTTGCCAAAAAAAAAAAAAAAAAAAAAAAGAATAGGAAATATTGTATCTTCATATGTAGGTTAATTTTTCTTTATCCTTATAAAATATGACTCAAATTTGTCTATGGTAAACACATCTAACTACTAGAAGCATCAAATATAGATTTTTGAAAGGCATGGAAAATCTTTTGACATTTCATTGGATACATTGTCTATGCTGAGATTTCATTTCCTCTCTCATGGACAACAGTTTCCCAAACAAACTTCTGATTTCTAGAACTTTCCTCTATCATTTACCCTGGGTACATTTTCCCAGTTCACAGTAACTTCTTGATAAAAATATGTCAATGCCTATCATTTTTGTAGAAGACATATAAATTATCAGATGACTAACCCTCTCACACTTCCTCCCGCTCCACATCCTAATACCAATACACCTTCAATTCTTACCATGACCCCCACATATGAAGTAACCCATAGGACTTCATCTACTTGTACTCACCAGGCATACCATGCTTCTGCACTTCCTTAATTTTAGAAGTTATTTATTACGTTACATTCTAGATTCTTTCCTATATTATTGACACATAAGGTTATGACTGGTTGACCCTGTACAGTTTGGCAATTTGAGTGATGAATAAGGACAATGATTTGCTTCTTATCACTCAAACATGACACAGAACAGGTTCTGGAAATAATTTATTAGTCAGTATAACATTCCCTTTTCCTCAATACACCAGCATGTGTATCCATTCCAGTCTCTTACATTGTTTTCTCACCTGTGCATAACCGTACAATCTGCCTCTTAAAAAAAAAGATACTTTTGTTCTTGAATTCATTACTATCAATTAGGATATAACTTGTTTCTTCAAGAATAATTATTAAAAATTACATAAAACTTCTGTTATGGTTTTGAATGCATATGACCTTTTAGGCAATTTCAAGAACATCTACAAGGATATTACCTAAATAGGGGTAAACTATGTGACTTGTTAATTGTTATGTCTTTGCAGAGTATATTAGATATTCCTTAATCAGTTTCAGGTCCAGGTTAATAAATGAGTGAAAATGTCTGTTTCTCGTGAACATACCTAATCTTTAGAGTTACTAATGAGATAATACCCTACATTGAGGAGTCCAAAAACTAGTTGGGCTTGAAGCTGATGAATATAATGACTAGAGTTGATCTTTGCAAAAGTAAAGAATATGAGACACCATGTTATTTCATTTTATTCTTTAATTATGGTTCACACACACACTAAATTATAACATTTAGTGTTATAATAATATAACAAAACATTCATGTGTGTTTAAGTCTGACCACTTGTGGTTGGTTGATCTATCAGGAGACACATCCTTGGAGAAGAGAAATTCTCCTTCCTTTGCAGCCAGTAATTGTCTGTGGCTTTTCATCGACTGGTGGGCCCTTGTGAGATTTCTCCTGCTCCACATTGGCATGTAAACTGTTGGTGTCGCTGGAACTGAATAGAGATTGTCTAAGCAACTGTACTGTCATATCATAGGGTGAAGTTTTCATAATTCTGGTTCTCTTGGTTTCACAAATCTTTCCACCACCTTCTTTGTGATAGTTTCTGAGCCTTGGTTTGTGTTTTAGATATACCAATAGAGGGACCCTGAGTAGATACTCTCAACATGTTGCCCAGATATAGATTCTGTGATGCACGTTGATGCAAAAAGAAGCATCATTGATGAGGGCTGAGAGGTATACAATCTGTGAATAAAGACTAGGTCTAGAATGTAATTGATAACTGGTTTAGTGAAGTGGCAACAATAAGTTCCCCTCTCGGGCCCATTATCTCATCAAGCACAAGTAGCTTGGTAGGTTTTAGTATGAGGCATCTATTCCTTCAGATTGGGTAGTTCTCGAATCCAAATAAATGACAATTGACTACCCTAAGATATAAGGGTCACTGTTGTACCTGGGGTGTATCTTACTTTTCTGGCCATTGTTCCTATGCTTTACAACTGGGTAGGAGTATTGGTTGTATTTCTTCCTCAGAAACTTGTATAGCACCTTTAGATGGCATGAGAGATATTACTCAGAGAAGAGGCTTCCTAGTCAGAACCAATTTGCTTCCTCAAAGTCCTATGTCTAAAGCATGAGGTAGAAGACAGCATTTCTAAGTTACTGGATAATTTCCAATGGCTGTTTTTAAATATTAGATCAGAGTAGAAAACTCATGCAGAGGTGTCTTCCATAAAGAATCTCTTTTCACAGTCTCATTGCACCCTACTTTTCTCCCACACACAGTATGTGCCTAGACAGACACAGGTCCCTTTGTCTCATAGAACCCTAATGGAAATACATTAGCAGTAGGGGTGTTTTGTTATACCATATATTTTCTTTTGGGTTTATTATGACTGTTATTGCATGAGTAGGTGGTAATATTATTTACTGCTACTATATTAAATGCATAAAAGAAAACCACATAATCACAGCTTTGTGTCCATTATAATTGTCTCTAACTGATTCCCTTGATAACAGGATCCGTGTTAAATATTAAAGTAACGCTGTCATGAATATTTAATATAAGAACATGCATACAAATTGCAGATTCAAAATTTAATACAAGTGATGCTAATAATTAAGTTCACTATAAAATTAAAAGAGATATGAAATAAACAACTGGTAAGGCAAAATATTTATATGAATTATTCTATATGAATATAAGACAATAAGTAAGCAGCAGCAGACTTAATTAAACTCATGTATGCTTTTTCCTGGATGAGTGATAAATAATACAGTCCTTCCAGCTTCATTACCAGAGGTATACTTGAGCTGTCTCATTAAAAGTGGAGGCAGGTGTTCATTAAATTTATTTAGTTGTGTGTTGTTATATGTTTTTAATATAAATGTCACTAATTAACCGAGAGTATTCCTGCAGATTAAAAACAAAGTGGATATGTTTCTTTGATAGAGAGAATATAGGAGAAAATAGTATAGCATATGAGTTCTCCAAATTGTACAAAAGAGCAAAGTCCTAAGTGATTAAGCAAAATCAATTACGAAAATTAATGATGCTAGTCAAGGTTAAATTTAAATTTGAAAATTATTGATTTATCTTTCCAATAAATTTCTTTTTTGTAACAATGAGAAGGAAAGAGCATGGGTAGTCTTAGTCCCACCTACCAAGGCTCTTTACACTTTATTATTGGAGGACTAATTTCAAGTAATTGAATACAAATTGTGCTCGTTCAAAAAACCGAGGAGGCCTTTTAGAACATTATTTTGTAAGGATTCCATTAAGGGGTCATGTCTCATGATAATTCCTACAAGGGTACCATGATAAACTCGCAGTCCACTGTGTCTACCAAGTTACCTCACTGATAGCAATACCTACTAAATACGTAATGGAAGGAACTTTTAGATGGGTCTGCAGGGGGAAGCAATCAAATCCCACTTTTCCTACCAGTGAATTCAGGATCATGGTTCATGCTACTTGCTAAACTTATCACATTAATACACTGTCCTAATTAAAGCTTCTGGGCATAAGAGTGGCAAGAACTCAGTGTGTTCCTGGGTAGACTGAATAGCATTGCTCCATGAACAAAGTTAGTAAGAAGTAGATACCTACCGTTAGTGACTGGTTGAATTCCCTCATGTGTGGCTTTAGAACCATAGGAAAGTTTATTAAGGAAGGGAAAACTACCAAAAGACTAAAGCTTTAGCGAATGAGTTGTATAACTCACTAGAAAGCCATTTTTGTATAAAGAAAAATATTAAACATTACTGGCATTATTCAGATGTCTGTTTTTAATCCTTCCTTCCTGGTAGTAAAATCTGTAACCTGGAACTTTTTTTTTTCTAGTTTAGTAAGTGTAAGGAAGTATTTTCTTTCGTTCCAGCACACTGCAGACCCTCTTCTTAAGATCCATGTGGTTGCTCACTGGTCTGGTTCTGCATTCACCCTGACATGTTGCCAGACAAGGTGTAGGTTTCTTCAGCATCAAGGCTCAGTTTAATCAGTAGATGATAAAGTGTCACTGCTCTGAATACAAGATTGTATGACTATCTCCTGATCTTGATTATCTACTTCAAATTCTCTTCATACTGACTATTGTTGCCACATCTGCCATTGTTCTTTGAAAAGGGAAAACTAATGTGTTCTTGAAGTTTACTTTTAAGTCCGAAAGCTGCTGTGTGCTGGATCCTCACTTTCCTTTTACCTAAGGTTGGTATAGGAGGGGATATTGTGAGTTCTCTCTGGGCCTAAGAAAAGAAAAAATTATTAATGGAAGTTTTTTTTTTTTTTTTTTTTTGGACATTCTCTGCCTGCATTTGTAACAATTGCAGACTAGACTTTGAAATATCAAGTGCCTGTTCCCCTCGACAGTTTTTCAGATTCTTCCATATGTTCAGCAAGACCTTTGCTGCCTATCGAACTCAGTCCCTTCGCTGTGATTGCCTTAATAAAACACTGCAATCACAGCTAAAATTTTAAGTGCCCACTGTGCACTGTGATAAGTCGTTTGCCTATATCATTTAGCTAGTCTATATCCTATGTTAATTACTCAGTGATTAAAAGCATCTGCGTCATTTAGATTAGACTCTGAGTGTAACCATGCTAAACAAGATTCATTAGGAATGCTTGCTGCCAAAGTAGGTATAAAAATCTTGGCAACAGCTTTGAGTCTTACTTTTCCTCCCCAGATTTGTTCTTATCTATCTGAACTATTGAGAACAATTCTGGTTCTGAAGTGAAAGAAACAACAACTGCATTAATGCCAGGTGTTATGAACTACCACAAAACCAATGGTTCCTAACACAAAAATGATATTTATCACTGTTCTGTAGACTAGACTTGGACATGATGGTGGTGATTCTTGAATAGGGAAGGGGGAATATTAAAGATATTTTTAAAAATTCTTTATCAAATTATATTATGTCCATCTTATAAGTCATGCATAATAAAAGTATTTTGTATAAAATGAAAATATTAGATAATATTACTGCATTCAAGAAAAAAATTGTGATTATAAACATTTAGATAATTGTAAGTAAATGGATATGCTTTCAATGGACGTGCACAGGTATCAAGAATCTTTGTTCAGTAGTGAGAGCTGAAAGACTAGGACATGGGAAAACTTGGACTAAGGGCACAATAAAATTCTCATCTTTAGAAGGGGAGATATTTACAGTATCGAAGAGAATGTATTTTGTTTTCTCTTTGAGAAAATTATGTGATCATTATGTATTCCTTCATTTAAATTAAATCATAGGAGACATGAATTGGTTCCAGATGGTTTAACAATTCCAGCATAGTCTTTGGGTGGCTCTCAAAAGCTGAAATATTTAAATACTTGGTCTCTAGTTGATGGACCTTTTTGGGAAGGATAAGGAGGTATGTCCTTGTTGCAGTAGACATAGTACTGTGCTTTGAAGTCTCAAAAGACTCACTCTATTCCTAGAGTCTCTCACTGCCTTAGATGTTCCTATTTCTATATCTTCATTGTGTTATCATGCCTGCTAATTCTTTGCAACTTTTAGCTCCAAATTACATTCTTTCTTTTGTAAGTTGCTTTTTGCCAAAGTATCTTATCACTACAATAAAAATACAACTAGGATAGTCTTTAATTTTTAAAATTTCTATCTCAGAGGGGTTGATGAACAAATCTATCTGAATGCAGGAGATTGAAGATAAGAGCCAAGTATATTAAAGGAAAAGCATTATAGCATTTCCAAATTTAAGACAGCTGAGGAAAAGGTAGATGCCAGTAATTGTAGAATGAATTGTAAAAATGAATGGGGTAAAGAGTTATGAAAATTAAAAACATCATCACCTACAGAGTATGATGGAGAAAATAGGTGATTAGTGAGGTTAAAAAATGCAGGTTAAAAAAAAATGAGAAAATACCGTCTGACTTTAGTGAAAAGACATATTTAATGATCATCCCAAGAGCAATCTGAATGGTAAGCATGTGGGCAGGAAAACTAGCTCTTCAAAAATAATGGGAACTTAAATTGATGTAGTATAACTAAGATAGGAAATATTTCTAACACAGGGATAAGTCAAGGGTGAAGGAGTTTTATTCTTGGATATGGAACATTTATACAAGCTTGCATTTGCAAGGAGTGGGAAGAAGTAAAGATGAAGCCATCTAGCAGATTAATGGTAAAATTATATTTCAAAGGAACAGAGAAAACTGATGTTGAATATTATTTGCATAGTAATACTTTGATAGGGAAAAATGTTTTCTGCTCAGAAGTAGAGGCTTTATTTAGTGAAACAGGGAAGCAATGAAAATTGCAAATAAATACTATTTTAAAAGGTGTTATGGTGCTATTCCCCAGGAACCTCTGATTTTTTTTCCTAACAATATTTGAAAGATCAACAATGAAAAGGGTCGGGCGTGGTGGAGCACGCCTTTAATCCCAGCACTTGAGAGGCAGAGCCAGGCAAATTTCTGAGTTCGAGGACAGCCTGGTCTACAAAGTGAGTTCCAGGACAGCCAAGGCTACACAAAGAAACCCTGTCAAAAACAAAAACAAAAACAAAAACAAAACAAACAAACAAACAAAAACAATGGAAAGGAGAAGTGTTGTCTTCAGCCAAGTAATATGTAAAAGAAGATATTAAGGAAAAAAATTATATAAAAAACCCAAAATATTTATTATGCTATGAGGTCAGGGTATAATAGAGGTAAATGATGCTTAAGAAAGGCAGGACATGAAAATATTTATGAGTAAATCCAGCCTTCCCACTGGGTGTGGTGGCACACGCCTTTAATCCCAGCACTTGGGAGGCAGAGGCAGGCAGATTTCTGAGTTTGAGGCCAGCTTGGTCTACAGAGTGAGTTCCAGGACAGCCAGGGCTGCACAGAGAATCCCTGTCTTGGAAACAGCAACAACAACAACAACAACAACAACAGCCTTCCCACCATAGTAAGGACCTATGCAATCTCAACCAATTATATTTTCAGCCTCATCTCAAGTCTTTACTTATAGCTTTGCCAAATGCCACACATATACAGCTCCCAAGGTGTGCAAGTATGATAGGCTATAAAGTATTGGTTAGTATTATTGCTGTTTCATAGTCTTAGTATATCTGACGTAATCTTCACAGTATACCCAGTAGAAAATTTTAATTGTTATTCCAAAGATTGAACTTGGGTTATCAGACTTCAAGAGCTTTTATATAGGATCCATTCTAACATACCCTAATACTTTTTTATTTTTTCTGCATCTCCAGTTGAGTAAAAGATTTGTGCAGGTAAATGGCATAGTAAACACAGAATCACATCTCAGATATTCGGTAAGAATGTTTAGTTAAGTGATGTAACTAAAAGGATAAAGAGATAAAATAATGATGGAAGAACTTCACTGGAACAAGTGAGGAGGGAAAATGTAGAATCCAAAACAGAAAGTACAATTCTATGTTGTATAAAATGCTTCACCCACATCTTCAAAAATAATAGCGGTAAATACTGACTGAATCTAATAAATGACCTCTGGATGAATAAAAGATGCATGATGACAACAGAAAACGATTGCCTTCAAGACTGTAAGGGCCATAGATTTAATGACTTATGTTCCCAAAATGATTCTGGGGGTTACAGGGTAAGGTGAGCCATGTAGAAAACTAAAAATGATGACGTAGTAATCCACCCTGTCCAAATGGCTGCCCACCTACTTACACAATTAAGTCATCGTTTATTCAAGACAGGAAGAAACAAGTGTATATTTAATTTATTTTATTCTTTAGCTACTGCCTATAACAAAAGATTTGTATATGACATTATTGTAGATTACGTTACTTCTATACAGTTTCCTTGTGCCTCTATCATCATTTTCTTAGTATTATCGATTCCTATCAATCACACTGTCTTCAGGGGCAAAATTTGTCGTGAACATCCATAGACCTGCTGACCATTACATTATATATCCACATTTTGTATTTTTTGTTTTTTTCTGGCCCACCCTTTTTATCTTTCTTATCCCTAATGCAATGGGATTTTCTCTATTTGCTGCTGGAGGGTATTCAATTAATGGTCTATAACCATAATGAAACAGGGAAAGTTTGGCTGAAGTTAACATTTTTTTTTTTTTAACAAAATAGCCCAGAAGTCTCACTTGGCTATATACTTTCTTTCCCTTTCTTTTCTGCTTGTGTGGCACAATCAGACAAAGTGAAAGAATAAAGCAAGTTCAGGCAACAATGTAAACATATCTGCTGGCTGAAATGAGTAGCACCTGGATGTGAAAAACAGTGCAGCTCACATTGATTGTTTACAGCAGCATCTTCCCTTCAGGAGAAAAGGAGAGATACAAACAACATGGGCAGAGACTAATGCTGCACTTGAACAGAGCCCTGTGTGTGCCTTAGAGTCCCTTGGTGGTTTTTTAAAAAAATATTCTTATTCAAAGCAGATCTCATTATCAAGAAAAATATCCCAGTTTTAGAATTTCCCACCGTGCACCTCTTGGAGTCTCTCTCATTTCCAATGGGAAAACTCTTTACTTCACCTACAAGAAAAAGAAAATTTACAGGGCCAAAAGAAAAACAAAGGCAGAACAAATTTTAATTTCCTGAAAAATTAGGTTATGTACCTGTCGAGTTGTATTTATTCCACTGCCCTTTGGTGGCATTTTCCAGTGACATCAGCTAAGAATCAAAATTGCTTCTACAGGTCCCATAAGAAACTGAGGACATTATTAATTTAAAAACAGACTAATCTATTGAAAGCAAGCTCTCCCTGATTAAAATATTGGGATTTCTCCCCACTTCTCCAGCCCTTTTTATTGCTTTAAATGAACCGACATTCCATTTTCTTTATTCCTCTATCCTCCAAAAAGCCATCTGCTATTTCCTTTATGAAAAATAAAACCTACAATTAGTGTCTTGTTCAACTTTTCTTTCTAAAAAAAAAATAGGGGGGGGGGAAATTATGCAAATCCTCTGCAATTTAGTTTCAAATACTCTTTGTAGTTTGATGAGCAATTTTCCTTAATACAAATCCAGCTTTTTTGCCAAGACTTGTACTAATAGTTTTTTAAAGAGAACTTTCAGTTTTCACATAAAATGTCACCTAATGTAAACTTTTCAAATGCATGTAGAGAATATAGTGAACAGTGGTCTTGAATTGTAGAAGGAAAACAATCACGTTATATATGTCATCCTTTAAAACATAATAGCTCAAAGTCTTTCTTCTGCTTTATGGATCCCCATTCTTTCCCCCTTGAGACACGCCTAATAATAAGCACTAGAATAAGATGAAGAATGCTGAGTCCCTGTCCTTCCCTGAGGTATAGTGTCAGGGATGTAGATTACCTATGAATATTAATTTGTTGGTTTCTATTTGGCCCTCAGTAACTAATGTGTAGTTAGTCTCAATTCATCCCTATATAGCTAATGGGATGTGTATGGATCTGTCTTGCTAATAAGATAAATACCTACAATGTAAAATCCTGATGAAATTTAAGGAAAAGTTCATATATATATATATATATATATATATATATATATATATGAAGCCATCCTATGAAATGATGCTACACTTCTAATCAGAAAGTATGTTGTAAAAGTGATCTGCTGATTAGGCCAAAAAACAAAAAAACAAAAAACAAACAAACAAACAAAACAATTATAAATTTAAAAAAAAAAGAAAGAAAATAAGGAATAGTGACTCAGTTTCCTGTTTGTTTAGCAAAGAATGTCTATCACTTTTGAGTATTCACATGGTTGAAATTAGGATCAAACAGTGGTTACAACTGTTGGTTTTGTAATAGTTACAGAAGCATAACTTGATTTAAATGTGCAGAGAATCCCGAAGGTTCCTGCTTCCTACATGAACTTTGTATACCTGCTTGGTACCTTTTCATACCCACAAGTAATATTTCAAGGTTTAATTTCCTACCTAAGGGTTCAGGAATACTGGCCTAAACCTAGTGACACTATCACACCAAAAAAATAGGGTCTACCACAATAGTAACAAACAGAATACAGTAAGTATAGATGTTCCTTAATTAGTTATATAGCATTTCATATCTAAATATCTAACTTAATAACTAATTATGATATTTAATCTGAGTATATGTCTTGTTCAGTTGTTGGTGTGTTGTATAGATTTTACACAGGTACATATTATAATTTGGTGCAGAACCCATGTAGTTCGTGCTATGAATATAACTAGCTGATACTACATAATATATTATGAAATTCACCTGATGTTCATATTTACAAAATCTTTATAACTACAAGACTTTATTTCAATTGTTTGCTGAGCCACAAAATAAATGAAACTGAGATTTTGAAACTTGTTAGATACACACAGGACCAGATGAATTTTTCTGTGACTTCCCTGTTTCCTAGGGGAGATAGGGTGGGATTAGTAGATTGCCTTACTCCTCATAGAGGACAGGTGGAAATAAGTGACTTCAACAGCTGCCACAGAGGCATAAAACTAAGCAATTGTTTGAGACAGAGTGTTCCGTGTTTCTATCACTTCATCTGCCTCTCTCAAATATTTCTGTCCGTTCTCCTGATAGTCACAACCACAGTCCTTTCCGTTTTGCCACAACAGATGATAGAGGAAGACCTGTAAACTCCGTGTACCTAACTGAGCCTTCAAGCAGTTGTTCTGAAATCAACTTCTCCCTATATGAGATGCCCAGTTGTGCATGCTACCTAAGCATTTGCTGATGTGTGGGATCTCAGTTTCCATCCATAAAATTAGGTCTTATATATACATTCTTTCATGCCATCACAAACAAAAACACAGCACAGCTTTGTATGTTTAACAATGTGGTTTGAAAATTTTAGAGACAGAAAGTATTGAAGAATAATATCATAAGCATTCTCTTATTTCATACCAAAACCTTGGACTAATTTTCCATGTGTATACCTCCTTCCTATGTGCATATGTATATATATATATATGTATATATATATATATGTGTGTGTGTGTGTGTGTGTGTGTGTATGTGTGTGTGTGTTTGTGTATTACATGCTTACAAACACAGATACATACACATTTTCTTCCTCCTTTATTACCCCTGTAAACCACTATAAAGAATAATCAAGAAATATTCTTGTATACTATACCAAAGTTGTTCTGAATTATTTAAGCTGAGCATAATATTATGTAATTCATAACCCATACATTGCATACCTGGTTATCCTGATAGTATTTTATATAGTACATTTTTTTCAACCTAAAAGTGAGCCAAAGCACAAACAAAAGAGTGTTTTCCAGTCACAAAAGGATTGACACACTTATGAATCCACAGAGATAAAGGTAACAAAAACAGCGTCTAAACAAGGGCAGACCAAATGAAGTTCCTAGGCTGAGAAGGGACAATGCCATGAACCTCCATCCCTAAAACAGAATCTATTTCCAAATGTCATCTGCTCACAAGGGAAAAGATAATTTTCTTTTTTTTATTGGTTATTTTATTTATTTACATTTCAGTTGTTAACCCCCCTTCCTGCTTCCCCCTCCCCAAACCTTTTATCCCATCCCCGCTGCCCCTGATTCTATGAGGGTGCTCACCCACCCACCCACTCCTGCCTCACTACTAGCATTCCTCTACACTGGGACATTGATCCTCCACAGGACCAAGGGAATGGAATTTCATTGGGTATACAAACCATACTTTAAGGCAGGCCGTATGCCGAGCAGTAGAAAACCAACACAAAACCAACTTGGCGGTAATTTTGGAGATTTTTTTTTTCCATGATGCTGTGGTTGGGCTTTATTTTTAAACCATATTGGTTTTTTGCTTATATATTATGGTTGATAGTTTGTTTTATAGCTTGTGTGTGTGTGTGTGTGTTTCTGCATGTGTGTGTGCATTTCTCGTGCTTGTTCTTTATCTCTTTGCTTTATTCTGTTTGTTTGTTCTTTAATTGTCTAAAGAAACACTGAAAGAACGTGTAGAGTTTGATGGATGTGGAGTGGGGAGGACCTTGGAGGAGATGAGGAAGAGGAAACTGATCACAATATAGTATATAAAAATATTATTTTAATATAAACAAACTATCATAAAAAAAATGTGCCAAAGTTCCAGCCTTGACCTACTTCTGTAAAAATTTTAGCTTGAACATCCCAGCTGTTCTTCATATTTTTCATGATTGTCATGTATTTATTTGTTTGCTTGATTGTTAAAGACAGGATTTTTCTGTGCTGGCTTGCTATCCGGGAACTTGTTCTGTAGTACAGGCTAGACTTAAACTCAGAGATCTGCCAGTCTCTTGTCTCTTGAATGCTGGTTTTAAGGCATGTTTGCCTGACATGATACTGAAATTTTTAATGATTTCAGGCTATTTCCTTCCCATTGTAGTATAAAATGTGGTTAATACTGTATCCTAATTATTTGTTTGATTCTTTATAATTAAATATTATTAACAAGAATATTATGTTGCTGATATCAAGTATCTTTGTAAAAACAAAAGTTTATTATAATTTCCACAGAAGTAGAATATTATTTTATTTACTTTGTTTCATGAAGGCACATGTCAAATATTAAAGAGTAAGAATATTCTTTATATTAGTATTTTCATATTATGGCATTGATATTTATAATAACTTTAAATTAGAGACAAACATAAGATGTACTATGTACCACCATATGGCTACATTTTCACCTTTTAGTTAAATATCAATATGGTAAAATCATTGTAATTTGTCTTTGATTTCATCAAATGAAGAAATTAATACAGATAAAATCTAATAGTATCAGTTAGCTTGCCCACTGTACAAATATCTATAAATAGGACATCCCTTGAAAATTTTTATATTTAAAATATATTTGAGAAAAAGTCTTTTAAAAATCTTCATTTTTTGTTTATAAGCCAGCATTGGACTTGGTTATAATTATTTATAGTTTTACAATTTCCATATATTACTTACATGTGCTAACTCCACATGAGTAATGGATAAGTTAAGTAGGATCACCATATTTTTCTTGAGAAAAACCATATTTTCATAGTTATTATTCCTTTGAGATATTGTTAAAATTAAAAGTCTCTATTATTTAGCGGTACCTTTTAAACTTAATTGACAGTCAAGAAAATATATTGTTCATGCTATAAAAGATGAAAAACAGGGTTTGATTTAATGCGTTATTATTATGTAACTGAATTCACTTTGTGGTATAGACCATTTCTTCCTTTGCTTCATTTAATTATATCAGTCTAAGCAGGAAAGGATTTAATAAATATATTTACATAGTTAGTTGAGTCTACTGATGTTTCTTTTGAAACTGGGTCTTATTCCATTGCCATAACTGACCTCGAACTCAGTGTGTAAAATAGGCTGGCTTCAAACACACAGAGCTTCACTGACCTCTGCTTCCTGAATGTTGGCTTAAAAGCTTAAGTAAGCACTATGTCTGACTTACTGAGTATGTTGTTAATCTATTATACACCTTTTCTCCAATGTATTTAAAATACTGAGGAATGCTGAGTTGAAGTTATGATATTCTGTTTTTTCTTGCTATTGTTGCTGCTACAGGAGGCTCTGATCATGGCAAGTATGGATCACCCACACCTAGTTCGCCTATTGGGAGTGTGTCTGAGTCCCACTATCCAGTTGGTTACGCAGCTGATGCCGCATGGCTGCCTACTGGACTATGTTCATGAACACAAGGATAACATCGGATCACAGCTGCTGTTGAACTGGTGTGTCCAGATTGCTAAGGTAAGTGTTGTCATTTCCTATGAAAATGATATTTGAGGATTTAGTTGATCTAGAAGAATCCGACAATTGAAATTGTGCCGTAGCTTTGAACATTTTAATATCACTAACTTCTATTGCTATTTTCAATGACATTGTTATAAGTACTTTGCTGTAGACAATGGATCAGATACATAAGCTAGTTATGTTTGCTTTTGGATTATTTTTCCAAGGCATTCGTATTAAATTGAGTAGATGACACAATACATAGCACACTAGTCAAGTGGAATAATTGAAGTGCTAAACTTGTTTAACTTACTGTTTTTCTTCTCTCGTCCATGACATCCCAACCACAGTCCCCTGCCCCTCCTCTCCTCCAGTCAGTCACTCTAATCTCCCTGACATTTTTCTAATGGAGTCAAGTTAGCAAACAAAATCAAGAACATAAAGATTCCATGTCATAAATGTTCCAGTTTTTTATTTAAAATGTCTATAGAATTATCGAAATCATAAATGGTTGGGCTTCCTGGTAACTCCATCTATGTGCTGAACCATCTCCCCTGACTAGTCATAGCTTCAAGCCTTGTTGTTTGCTGTTGCTGCTGCTGTATTTGTAAAGCCTGCTATTGAGGATAGGTCAGGATTTTTCATAATTCTGAGACCTTTTCAGCTATGACGGCTTCTTTTACATTGTTGTCAGTTGTTTTTCTGTTCCTCTCTTGGTTTGCAAGTTTATCAACAGAAAGTTCCATTGTCATTCTTGTTAGGTGATAAAACACTGGCATTAGTGGAAGGGGGGGGGGGGTGATGTAAAATAATGTCAGTGGTGGGTCTGGAGAGATGGCTCAGTGATTAAGAGCACTGGCTCCTTTTTCACCTGATTTCCATTCTTTATTATTATTATTATTATTATTATTATTATTATTATTATTATTATATGTTTTCTTCATTTACATTTCAAATACTATTCCCTTTCCTAGTTTCCTTCCTGGAAAATCTCCTATCTCCCCCCTCCCCCTCCTCCTCAACCCACCCACTCCCACTTCCTGGCCCTGGCATTGCCCCTATACTGGGGCCTAGAATCTTCACAAGACCAAGGGCCTCTCCTCCCACTGATGGCCCACTAGGTTTCCATTCTTTGCACTCACAGGTCTGGCTGCTCTTGTTTGCAATTCCAATCCCAGGAAATCTGAAACCCTCTCTGTCCTATGCAAGCGCTGCAGTACTATGTTGAAAGTTATTGAAACCTAAAGAAGTAGTAGGGTTTACCTGGAAGAGAAAGATCATTCAGTGCATTCCTTTAAGGTTGTACCTGGTCCCTAGTGCCTTTCTAGCTTTCTGCTTCCTGTCTACCATGAGGTGAACAGAATTCTCTAACCTACATACACTCTTGTAACTATTTATACTCTGACTTAGAATTAACCCAGAAACAATGGAGTCAAGGACTGTAAATTCTCAGAAATTGTTGGGCAAAGTATGATTTTCCTTTTTAAAGTTGGATTCTCAGGTATTTTGGTTACAACTATGCCAAAGGTACAAAGGCTGACTGATATAGTCATAGATATATGTTTCTACACATATAGTCATATGTGTGTGTATTCATATATACACATATACATGTTAGAAGTGGTGGCTCACTCCTTTTAATAACTATTTAATAAGTATTTTGCCAGCATGTTTGTAGCACCATATATCAAGTGCAAGCACAGGCCAGAGAAGATGTAAGATTTCTTTTTTTACTCTTTTTTTCCTCTCTAATATTTAGTATGTAGAGTGACAGGAGACTAATTTCTCATTGTTTCAGCCATTTACTTCTGTATGAATAAAAATGAACTTCAAGTCTGAAGGTCTGATGCAAGTTAAATGCACATAATGGTGTTACACATTTCTGACTTGTTTCTGCTTAATGCCAGGTACTATGTGCATATAAGACTTCATTCATTGTACATGTATATAAACTACCAAATCAGAAAATAATGACTTGCTGTTACTCTTAATATACTAAATGACAATTAGTGTTATTTAGAAGTCTGGTAATGTCTTTTGAATGAGACAGCTCATTCACTGTGTTTTGATAAAAGAACATATTTCATAAAGGCAGAATAAAAGATGAGTTTAATTACAATTCATAACACGGTTGCTACAACTAATCTCTGTACCCTGACAATGACAATTCACTATTAAAAGTTGAAATACAGCTTTTTTTTAGTCATTTGTGCATGAAAGTGAAGTCTCAGATCTTTTAAGAAAATCTGTAGAATGATTTTAGATTAGTGACAAAATTTAGGCCAGAGTAAATACCTTCTGGGACTCTTCAGGATCACTACAAACTAGAATAATGATAAAATTTGATTTTCAGAATATGGATATCCTCAATTATGTTACATATACCAAGTACTCGATATAATTTTTTGCTACAGTAATTTTTGGTCTCTTTCTATTTCTCAGATTCATATTTCTTAATTAGAGGTTTGTAAGTTGACTTTTGGTGGATAATTATCTTCATTCTTTGTCTAGTCAGGAGGGATTTACTATTTTATTAATAAAAACACATATTAAATATATTATTCAGGGTTCTGCCTACAAACAGAACTAATAAGATGCATATAGATACAGAAAGAGATTTATTAGAAATAATCTATTTGAGATATTATGCAAGCTAAGTTATGAGAGCCCTAGATATTTAAGAGAACCAATTCTGTAGTACTAGTCCCAGTTCAAAGATCGGAGAACCACTAAGTGTATGCATTCCAACTCAAGTCTATCACATTTAAAATCATGGAAAAGCCAGTTTTGAGGGTCAAATCTATGTCAGGATACAGGAGAAATGGAATTGTCAGTTCAAATGCAATCAGACAGAAGGAGATGGCCTCTTCTCAGAAGTCAGATTTTATTTATTTTATTTTATTTTATTTTATTTTATTTTATTCAAATCTATAACTGACTGGATCTACAACTGCTCTAAAATTAGGCCAGTCAATGTACTTTCGACTTCAGTCTACCAAATGAAATGTTAATTCCATCCAAATTAGCTCATAAACACATTGGAAACCATGTTTAACCAAATGTCTGGGCAACTCTTAGCTCAGTTTAATTGACATACACAGTTACGTACCATGCTTAGTAATGGTGGAGCAATGCTTATACTCTACTGAGGAAGGTTGACACAGTAACCATGACAACACAAAGCACTGTTTCACATATTGAGCAATGTGACATAGCACTTCCCAGGAGTTATTATGGCAGAATTTATCAGGAAGTAGCCTCTGCTTCTCTTTAGTTTACTACCAACATTTATCATCTCCAATAACTTAGACAATACTCTAGATGGCTTTAATCTCTTTTCTCTAGAGTAGGATAGACAAGACTTTAATGCTGTTATGACAGCTAAGTGTGTGATGAAGCAGATATGCATGCTAAGAGAATTTATGTTCTTAAAAGATGTTACTGTATATAAATCAAAACAATGTTATTTAAAATGTAATGTCATCAAAAATAACTTTATGATGACTCCTTCAGGAAGACAGCATGGTGCAGTAGAAACATTATCCACATAAAATAATAATCTGGATTTGGATCCAAAGTCATACTTATGAATACTTCAGTCATCATTTCTTAATCTTTACTTAACTTTGTTTGCCAGCATTTTTCTTAGCTTACAGACAGCCCACATATGATAATCTGTATTAGGACTCTTGTAACTATTTACACTCTGACTTAGATTTACCCAGAAACAATGGAGTCAAGGACTATAAATACAGTTTACCTAAAGGGACTTGTGAAGGAGGAAGAGAAAGAAGACAAGAGGGGAAAAAAGGGAAGGGGGAGGAAAGAGGCAGGAGAGGGAATAAGAGTAGAAAAGAAGAGAAGAGAGAAGAGAAGAGAAGAGAAGAGAAGAGAAGAGAAGAGAAGAGAAGAGAAGAGGAAAGAAGAGAAGAGGAAAGAAAAGAGGAGAGGGGAGGTAAGGAGACAAGCTGAGGAGACTAGATGAGACAGATGAGACAAGACAAAATGAGGAGAGAAGTTAGGGAAAGTAGATGTAGTGTGTACTAGTTTCTTTTTTATTGCTATGATAAAGCACTGTGACCAAGGCATTTTTTAGAAGAAAGAGCTTATTTGAGCTTATGGTTTGAGAGGGTTGAGTCCCTCCTGGCTGGAAGGAGTGGCAGCCAGAGATATACATGGCTGTAGTAGAAATGGGAGGTCTTCATATAAGCAGGAAGGAGAGAGAGCAAAGCAGAACTAGCATGAGTCTTTAAAACCCTAAATTCTTGAATTTTTGATCTTAGCCATTCTGACTGGTGTGAGATGGAATCTCAGGGTTGTTTTGATTTGCATTTCCCTGATGATTAAGGATGCTGAACATTTTTTTAGGTGTTTCTCAGCCATTCGGTATTCCTCAGGTGAGAATTCTCTGTTTAGCTCTGAGCCCCATTTTTCAATGGGGTTATTGGATTTTACAGAGTCCACCTTCTTGAGTTCTTTATATATATTGGATATTAGTCCTCTATCTGATTTAGGATAGGTAAAGATCCTTTCCCAATCTGTTGGTGGCCTTTTTGTCTTATTGACGGTGTCTTTTGCCTTACAGAAGCTTTGCAGTTTCATGAGGTCCCATTTGTCAATTCTTGATCTCACAGCACAAGCCATTGCTGTTCTATTCAGGAATTTTTCCCCTGTGCCAATATCTTCAAGGCTTCTCCGCACTTTCTCCTCTATAAGTTTCAGTGTCTCTGGTTTATTGTGGAGCTCCTTGATCCACTTAGATTTGACCTTAGTACAAGGAGATAGGAATGGATCAATTCGCATTCTTCTACATGATAACCACCAGTTGTGCCAGCACCATTTGTTGAAAATGCTGTCTTTTTTCCATTGGAAAGAGAGGCCCATTGGTCTTGCAAACTTTATATGCCCCAGTACAGGGGAATGCCAGGGCTAAAAAGTGCGAATGGGTGGGTATGGGAGTGAGGGGGGGGGTATGGGGGACTTTTGGGATAGCATTGGAAATGTAATTGAGGAAAATACATAATAAAAAAAATATTAAAAAAAAACCTAAATTCCAACCTCCAGTGAAATACTTCATACAAAAACAAAACAAAACAAAAACAAAGCCTTAAAACCACACCTCCTAGCCTCCCCCAAACGATTCCGATTCCACCAAGTGGAATCATCTGCTCAAGACTATTAAGTACTTCTCACGTAAGCCCCTGCCTAAGGTCAAGGGGGAATGAAACTACATAATTGCCATTGTGTACTTGCTCTTACAATCCTCTCTTTGCCACATGTCTGTATCTTCAGACTCTTCCTTGTCTCTCTACATAAATAAAAAAGATAGAAAAGTAAACCTCATGAAGATTCCCCATGACATGGATGAAATGGAATTCCTGTCCCATTCTGTCTATGTATGCACAAATCCACACTATTTCCCCAAGTTTACTGAAGCATGACTGACAAGTAAAGGTTTAATACGTTTTGAAAGATGGTTAGATAAACATGTAGCGAAATAATCACCAGTAAGCCCAATAGCAAGTTCTTCATCTACCTGGCTACCATTCTTAATATATGAGGAGTAGGATCGTTTTCCTCTTTGAGGAGATCAGAAGACTACAGCTGGGGTACCAGGGCCTGGATGTGGATGAATGTGTGAGCCATCTCCAGTTCTCTGGGTGCAGACAGGATGTAGATGCCAAGGTCTTTTCTCCTCACCCCACTCCGGCCCATTTGAGGATGTGGCAACAGTGATCCTCTTCCCTCTTCAGTTCTGAAAGACCCAATCTTCATTCACATAGTTGAGTCCAGACTTTCCTTTTCCCAGGGAATTTTACCCATGCTGGGTAACATAAAGTTGAGGTTTCTTTTAACAACAGAACTTTACTGAGGTTTATCTCCTGAGTGCCAGAGGAAGGCTTTGGAATCTTCCCCCAGGAACTTACCGTACAGAAATTCCTTCTAGATGCTAAGCCTAAATAGAAACACAGAAACTTTCCTTTTTATGCACAGCTGAAAACATAGCATACTGATAGATTATTAAAATATTTTTCTGGATGTCCTGAAGAAAAGGAACCCCTCACAACTCCCAGGTACTAAACCACCAACCACAGAGTACAAGGGTTTACCCATGGCTCCATCTGGATATAAGGCAGAGGAATGTCGTATCTGGCATCACTGGGAGGGTAAACCTTTGGTGCTGGGGAGGCATGATGATCCAGGATAGGGTAACACTAGGGTACTGAGGCAGAAGTGGGTATGTGGGTGGAGGACCCCCCTCATAGAGGCAGGGGGAAGAAGGAGGGGAAAGTGGGAAGGGGTATAATACTTGAAACATTAATAAATAAAATAATCAATAAAAAAGAAGAGGAAAGAACAGCAAGAAAATGTGAGACAGAAGAGATTTGCCCAGAAAAGGACCTTAGTGGGGTTCATGAGTATTTGCCAAAGTCATATCAGAGCCTGTTAGTACAGATTGCGTTTGACAATCATCTGATGAAGTGACTCTGTCTGCTACCAAGGAGGATGTTGAAAAGTCCATAGAAGCTGACATCTCCTTTCCAAGCTTCTCAAGGAAAACAGCTTTAGGAATTGTGGCTGTACTTGTATTGGAGATGGGAGCTGAAATACATGAGTACATTGAAGACTACATTCTTCTTAGTGACAGAGCAAGTGACTGAGAATCTATTGTTACCCATATATCTTGATTAGACAAATTAAGATTCCATCTCACCTAAGTCCAGATTCAGCAAGACTATGGGCTTCTTGTATCTTAGGGGGGAATAATTGCTATACTATAAGAATTAAATGTCAGGTATAACGTATGATATCATATGCCTTTTGTGATACTATTGTGTGATATAATGAACTTTTGCACCTATAAAACTTTAGATGAGGCAGATGGCTTAATTTTTGTTTTTCAGATACTTTTTAAAATCTCCCTACTACAATATCCCTTTTAATCTTTGTATCAGATTTTCTAGCAGCGTTACAAGTTCCCAAGCTGATGATAAAGCTCCTGGCTGGACTTGAATCATGTTTATCCCCTCCCTGAAACAATCTCATGCTTTTTATTTACGTGTCGAATTCTCATTGCCTTAAAGGGGGATGATCTATGAAGGACAATAAGGGAAGCGAGAGAATCTCAATGCTCGCCGTGGAAACGGAGTTTATGGAGGTAGTTTCTGGAGCACAGGTCCCAGTGTTGCACTGAAGCTTAATTATTTCCCGAGGTTTGAATGAAATATGAAGTTTGCACACTTAGAGAAGTCATTTAGGCTTTATCCATGTCTAGCCTATGGGATGGCAAGCTTCCCCTTTGCTTTGCTTGTGGCATTATTGGACCTGCTGAGCAACTCTAATTCAGTTTGTAAGTCCCTCCTTCCTGTAAACAGCAAACATTTTCATTTAGTGATTATACGCATGGCAGGAACATCCTTTCTCTGGATGTATTTTGCATTAGCTGGTAGTTTAAGGGTGCTTACTTTTTTTTTTCTTCTTTGTTTTGTTTTTTCTTTCTTTCTTTACAGCAGAAAGTGAAAACTATCCTATCCAAATGGATTAACTTTCACTTCATGTGTGCAAAGTGTGCACAATTACATCTATTAGTCATGATTATGTGAGGCTTGGTATTTTGGCCCATTTGAAGAACACTGTTATTTTCTCAAAGGCAGAATCAGAGAAGATGGGTAGGCATATCCTGTTTATTGCCCCCTGGGGCTTTTGTTTGTAGTGTTGTGGAGTTGGATGGGTGTTAAAGCATTGCTCTATTGGTAAATTGTGAAATATATTCATGTTCATTCAGATGTATTCATGCAGTGCCATTTTCCTGCAGACAGACTTCAAGATGCTTACAGTAATTTGGAGAGATGAGACTAGCATTTTCTGCAGGGAAGAGAGACAAAGCATAAAGCACAGTGATTTCTCTGGGTACCAAAACTCATTGAGGGACTCATAGAGGCTCACAGAGTTCACTCATAGAGGCGAACTGCTGCCTTCTTTGCATACTCGACCTTGGCCCGGTCTGTCCTGAACTCCCTCTTCTATTAAAAGGTTTGCATAAATATATTCTTAATTTTGGAATAAATATAGATTAACGAAAAATAACCGCACTAGAAGTTCTGTTTGTTTCTCTGTCAGTTCCTTGATGAACTATAGAATATCTTTGTGAATAAAATAATTGTACAAATGAGAATTTACTCAGATCTCTCTCATTAGTTTCACCAGAATGGTTTTGGTTTTTTTCTTTGTGGATATAGTTTTCTGAAGATTGACCTGTGTCCATTCATAAAACTGCCTCAAAGTTACACACAAAGGTACATTGTGACTTCATGATATTCTACTCCTTTTCAATTTTATTTACTTACTTATTTTGAGAACAGTCTCACTGGGTAGCTCAGGCTAATCTTGCGTTTGACGTCCATCTTCTGCCTTCAGTTCTCTCATTGCTGGAATTTTAGGAAGATCCTATTGTACCTGACTACTTCTTTGTACTTAATGACATTCAAGTCTTGTCATGATCAGAATTTGAAAGGTGGATTTAAAATTATCTTCAGAACTTGTGTTATTTACATGAACATGAAAAACTCTGGACTCTGAAATCCATTTTAACATTAGGAATTCGGTTGTGTTTCTGTGCAAGATATAAGAGTATTTCAGAGTTCAAAGACAAGGAACCTGGATGTCTATAGTTATGTGACTTAAGAAAGGTGCAACAATCCATCTGGTTGTATTCAAGTCTTTTACACATGCTTAGTGGGGACATCTGTACTCTTTCTGTACCCTCTAATTTCCATTAGTAAATCTCTGGCTGCAAATAGAACAGCAATACTAAGCGGCAAGGAAGGGAATTGAGATAGGCCTGAGAGTGAGAAAATCAGTTAAGTATCATGCAGGCCTCTTCTTTTGGGGAAAGCTCAGAAATTTAGACTAATTCCATTCCACATCATGTGACCAAATATACTTTTTAGAATATGTATGTTTGTTTATAAACACATACTGCCACGCACTCCGGTCAAGTCAGCTTGACAGGCTGAGAGGCCTAGAAGCACTCACGAGGCAAAGAGTTTCACGGAAGCTCACCTCCTGAAGTTCTGGCGTTCTCATTAACCCTATTCCCGTGTTAGTCTGGTGTATGGATCCACATGCTCTCTTTTAGTATTATCTTATTGCAAGTGCTTTTTAAGATTGAATTCTGACATAGCTAAGCCATCGCCAGTGTTCCAATGTCCTAGAAAGTCCTTGAGCTGACCATGGGCTTAGAATTCGGTAAGAATGTTGCCTATTCAGTGACATTCAGAACTGCCTCTGGTATTACACTATCACTTTGAATAAAAGCTAAGTCACTGCCCTTCACAGGAATTTACCATCGTCTAGGAAGAAGGAAGTTTGAGACCTAAGGAGGAAGCAGAGTAGATACTTAGAACTTTAGATAGCTGAGCTACACCCATATACACATATTTACAATGGCCTAGGGGGAAGATGGACTATACAATAGACTAGAATAGGAACTATGGCAAGGGCATGAAGCCCTTGACCCTGGCTTCTAAGATTAAGTGGATCTTAGGTGGAGCTCTTTTTTATCCCAGTCATTAACGATGAATTTTATCCCAGGTGGTTCCTGCCAGACCTTCTGTGTTTGTATTCCTCTGTTTTGTGTAAGAATCCAGTAACCTCTTTGTACCTTGCTGGTGTGTCACCCAACTTCCCTATTCTCTTCTGTATAAAAGTTTGATGCTCCATTTGACAAATTACATTCAGATTCTACACAACCTCTCCTGTATGCATCTGTCTGTCATTTCATCCAACGCTTTGCCCACCTGCGACTAGAGACCCATTCCACACAGACAAAGGGGCCCAGAGGGTCTGCGGCAACATACGTATCAAAACACACACACATACATGTATTTATATGTCAGGCATCAATGGAAGGAGAGGCTCTTGGTCCTGTGAAGGCTCGATGAATGCCCCAGTGTAGGGGAATTTGAGGGTGGGGAGACAAGAATGTGTCTGTGGCTGGGGAACACCATCAGAGAAGCAGGGGTAGGGGATATGAGATAGGGAGTATGGGGATGAGCAGGAAAGGGGATAATATTTAAAATGAAAATATTCAATAAAAAATTTTAAAAAGAAAAAATACATCTTAAATGTTGATATGTGTGGGAGGAGTTAATGTTTTGAATACAGGCAAGTTATATACACTCAAAATTCTAAAATATCCAACTAAACTCCTTTATGTTAAAAGGAGTATCAGATATTGAGTAGCACAACTTTGATGGTTTCATCATCCTCTCTACAATGTTTGTATAAAATTTCGCTTTTCCATCATCTAAAAATGATGGATTACATGGATCATTTTGGCAACAGTTCATTACTTTTCATCAGGCTAAGGTGAGAGACAAGCAGAATATATGTGTAGAAGAAAGGAAGGGTGAGCTGAGCGATTATGAGCACAGGAAGAAGTGCGGCTGTGGGTCAAAGATCTTATCCTTCATTAAGGACCCTTTGCCTAAGCTGGGTATCTGCTCATCCCACGGGGAACAAAGGATGAGTTTAATGGCATCATCTATCAGCCAGCCACATTTCAAGTTTCAAGATCCTGCTATTCCCCATGCTCCATGCCTTGACAAGGCTAATTGTGTAATTACAATACTATATCACCCACTGCCAGTGCATCGGCACTGGCAAGGCCCAGAACGGGGAACCCTGATGAGAATTGCCCCAAGCAAGCACATTAGCACAGGACAGTTTACTAATGGGACCGCTCTATTGAAAACTCCCATCTACAAGGTGGGAGCCAAAAAACATTGTGATGAACTCCTCTGTAGTTTAAATGCCAACTGGAGTTAAGCCCTCAAAACTGAACTATTTTATATTTCGAGAGAAAGAAAGAAAGAAAGAAAGAAAGAGAGAGAGAGAGAGAGAGAGAGAGAGAGAGAGAGAGAGAGAGAGAGAGAAAGAAAGAAAGAAAGAAGGAAGGAAGGAAGGAAGGAAGGAAGGAAGGAAGGAAGGAAGGAAGGAAGAAAGAAAGAAAGAAAGAAAGAAAGAAAGAAAGAAAGAAAGAAAGAAAGAAAGAAAGAGCCCTCATACTGTTTTTTGTCTTTTTTGTGGATATGTTTTTACATTTACCAACATTTTTGACTAAAAGTGAATCAGAATTTATTCTTCAATGACACAATCAATGTGAAACAAAGAATGTTAAAGTTCATTTTTCTACACGAGTTCAGAATGTGCATTTAAAAACTAGCAAGTATGTGGGGGCTTCTTATGTGATATCAGTATTTATTGACTACAAGAGCTGCTAAAAGTCTCCATGGCATGTTCATTTCATGCACATGTAATACTCCATGGTGTGTTAATTTCATGCAAATGTAATACTCCATGGCATGTTAATTCCATGCACACTTTGGTTGTGTGCTCCCCTACCTTCCTGTATTGAGAATATATGCTGAGTCCAGGCACTTACATTCTGTTTGGAGATTTTAGATGCCCATGTCTTTAAAGGATGAGTGTGTCAACTTAGATCATTCACTAAATCATTGCTTTCTTTGTATGATGAACTAAAATATATAACTAATGTAGAATGTGAACAATCTTTAGGTCTAAAATGTACAAGTCAAGATTCTTTGAAGACAATGTCAATCCAACCCCAATGATGGATTAATTCCTGCCTTTAATTCATAACCAGCCTTGACCAATGATGGTCAGGTCTTTGGTCTGGTTTTAAAACATGCACAAGAACAAGGGATATCACTAATAATAATAGAAATTAGTCACCCACATGTGTATTTAGCCGAAATGGTGTTCATAAAGCAAGAATAATTACATATGAATAAAGCTAAGCAATGTTTGGTTTGAAGTTATCTGTGACATTTCACCTATAGATTTCTCAAGTTTAATTTCCACCACATATAACCTAGCAGAGTACTTAGTATAATCTACCAGTTAATAATGTTGCTTGTTATTATTATTATTATTATCATGCTTGCTTTTGTTCACATTGTGCACATTGTATAGGAAAACATATGACTTTAAGAGACCACATCTAAAGTCACAGGACTAAAGAACATGTGACTGTGATTCTGCCAAAATCTTATTACAGCTTCACTTAAGAATTTCCACACATTGCCTTCTTTCTTTTGGTGACTTGATCACACAACACTAGATATGGGCCAATATAGCAATTTTGGATTGAAAGAAATCATTTTTAACTGTATTTTCACTTTAATTAGATGACTGTCAGAGATAGCCCTTATTAGCATAATCAGTACAACTAGAAGTATAAAAAATTACATACATCAGGAATCACTCCCTAAAACTGTGTGAAGAATGAGAGAGAACATGGCTCATGCTTATCACTGGAATGACTTAGAAATGTCTAAAGCCACTTTCTTCATTGCAGCTGCCTTTGCTTTTGTTCTTTTAGTTGGTACTTCTAGCGCATTCACAAGTGACAGCATACTTTACTACCAAACTTGAAAACACACCAGTATAATCCATGACGCTTGGAGGTTCTCCTTGTATGAAATGAGGTTTATAACTGGATAGCTTCTTAAGGGACAGAAGCTTATGCACACTTTCTCCCTTGTTACAGGTGCCCATGATCTTATTTAGAGGTGCCCTGGGGTACCTGGTCACAAATCCCTCTCATTCCCATCAATCATTGATGTGGAAGCCACAGGAAAACCCTCTATTCTTTTTTAAACTTAAGTTCCCCAAAAGACCGCCTTAGAAAAACATTATTGGAAACTTGTTCTAAATCAGATTCAAGATATTACAGTAGCATGTGCTAGAATCTGTCAACATTTCCATTATGAGCCCACGTTTCCCAGGTTTATTACTTGACTGTGATTTTTTTTTTCCTGGTGGACTGTGATAAAAAAAAAACCCAGAAGTTCAGCCCAGAGCAATTTTTAAATATTGAGATTTTCCCAACCCGTGATTTTTTTTTTTTTTAATACCATGTAAGTCAAGTACTTTGGGGAACGTCCATGCATTCTCTGTCCCTTATAAAAAGCAATATTACAAATGATTTATTCTTCTCAAGAAACTAAGAAATAGATAACTGGAATAACAAGACCTGAGGGAAAATTGGGTGAGCCCATGTGGATTTTCTTTCCATATGATTTGGGAGATAATTTGATATTTAGATTGAGATTTTTTAATATTCCTACAAAGGCTTTGAGAAATTAATATCATGTGGGTTGATAAGACACTGGATTTTAGACAAAGGAGATTTTCAATGAAGACTGAAACTGTAACACAGTGAAGAATGTTCTCCAGTCAACTAATGCTGCTGTTGTCAAAGATGGAGTCCTGGCTTGTGTGGTGGTTTTGTTTCTTTGTTTTTGTACATTATTTTTCCTAACTGATGAGTGTAGTAGAAGAAACTGAAAAGCAATTTATAAATCCAGGAAACATTTGAGTGGAGTATTATTATCAGGAGTTTTATCAGTAGACCAATCCCCATTGCAATATAATAATTGAATTTCTTGTCAACAGAAATTGCTACAGTTGTAGTTCTAATTTTTTTTTCTATCCTCAAAGCACATGTAACAGAAGCAGGAAAAAACATACATTGCCTTAGCCTCAAGATTACTTTCTCACCACTCGGAATAAGAGGTATTTATTAAGAAAATACTACCTGAGGTATACTTTTCTCTGTTGAGATTGTAAGATTCTAGAAATACCTACACAGTATCCGAGAAGTGGGTTAATTTGACTAGTCTCTGTAGATTTTCAGCACTCAAAGGGGATCACTTCCTGAGGCATTCTGGTCATTAATAATATATAAAAGAGAGTGTTGTATTTTAACTCTAGTGGGAGATTAGGAGAAATTGGGCAGAACAAATGATACTACCTAGTACAAACCTGGTAAAAGTTGTCAAGTCACCTTCCCAGTTCTGGCATAAAACATGGAATACCTAGTCATCCTTTGGCTTGACTCCTATCTTTACCAATGTATAAGTGGAGAAGGTAATCAAGAGATATATAAGAAGGAGGAGGGTCGGGGATCTTTAACGTTTTCTATGCTGGTCATAACAAAGTGAACTTATGTGTGCTTTATAGGCAAGTCTGAATGTCCTATAAAGATTATCTAAAGTTAGAAATTATGGAAGCAGATATGAGGCATTATTCATCAATGATGCTGCATGATACAAGCTGTTACAGAATAGTTGTCCATGATATATGGCTATCAAGATGTTTTTACTGTTTATTTTCCTAACAATAATACAGAACACAGAGTACAGACTATGAAATTTTGCATAGCAAGAAAATCACCTAGTGCCCTATTTTATAGTTCTTATGAGATCTAAATAATGACATCAATGATATCATTGTCTATGGCTATTGAGCTTATGCAAAAACAGGTTGTGTTGCCTAGCTTTACATTAACTTGACAGAAACTAAAATAAATATTTGGGGAAAATCTTACTTGAGAAAATGCCTCCATAAATTAGGTCCTGTAGGCAAATATGTCATGCTTTTTTTTTTTTTTTTTTTTTTTTTTTTTTTTTTTACTGATGATTAATGTTGTTGTGCCTATGCACTATGTAAGTGGTCCTGGGTGCTCTAAGAAAGCAGATAGGGCAAGGAGGTGAGGAGCACACTAGAAACACCATCTCTAAGAAAGGTCTCTGTGTGTCAGCTCGTCTCTCAAGGTTCCTGCCCTTTTGAGTTCCAACCCTGAATTTCCTCAGTGATTGATGGTGAAGTTGAACTCTATGATGACGTCTAACTCAACCTCCCCATGTTCCATTTGGTCATGGCTTGTATCATTAAGGAAGAAACCATAGCTAATTGAAGGTTCTTCCAATCATTTGGTTATAACTACATGATTACTGCAAGTGCTATGTTCTATTTCATTTCTAATATACAGTTAGCACCACCAAAATAAAGTGTCCTTACAAGGTCTCTTTAGCCTTTCCTTTCTGTAAATTATTTCTGAATTGATCTTCTTGATACATTATTTCTCTTTGCATAAAATGTTCCTCTCTCCCTCTCTGCCCCACCTCTCTCCTATCTCTCCCTTTCTTTTTCCACCCCTTCCTCTATTCTCTAATCTGTGTCTGTGTCTCTGTGCATGTTTCTCTCTCGCCCTCTACCTCTGCCTTTTCCTCTCCCCCTTTTCCTGCCTTCATCCCTCCATTTTTACTTCCATCTGCTAATTTATGCCTCTTTCATGATTTTCTGACCTTGGGATATTAGAAGGTATAGTCCTCTAAATTTACACAAAGTGTGACACAGACACAAAGAGGACCATAACAATTCATCTAAATCAGTTATACTGAATTCAGTAGATGCACAGAAAAGGGGGGATGGGATTGTTTGCATTCATATCAGAAACCAAGAAAAGCACCCTTACTCTGTGACTCTACAGCTTTCACTAAAGACCAGAAGGGGAAAAAAATCAGTAGTTTCTCTGGATTGTTTTAGATAAAGAATGTCCAGAGAAGCCACCCAGCAGAGACTCCCTCAAATGCTCCAGCAGTTGGCACCTAGGAAGCTATTCCAGCAACCTGCAGGCCATGTGCTATGTTTGTCTTTTTGCCTAAGGCATTTGCCAATTATGTGTGCTATAAATGTACGCAGATCTCCCTTCCATAGGCAAAAGTCAAAGACATGAGCGATGCTTTCCTACGCTCCTGTTTATTAAAGAGAATGAAGAATTCTGTGTGGAATGAAAGCAATATTTTAAGCAGAATCCAAGAAAAATCAAAAGAATCTAAGAGAATCGATCACCAGTTTCTAAAAATGTGGTTTCTGCTTCTAGAAAGCGTTATGTTTGGGGTTATTTTATAGTTGCACATTGTAAATCTCAGGTTCTTCACCTGTAACAATGTAATTCTGCTACTTATTAAAGTTACAGTTGTAGACGTTAATGTACATGTGTTAGTTAATGAGTGCAAAGTGGGTGTTTATTGATGCCTTTACATAGTGAGAAATTCATTCATGAGCTCCAGAATGGGATCGTTGATGAAAATGAACAAACTGGTAGAGAATAGAAAGAAAGGCAAAGCCTGCATCAAAAATTCACACCAACTACAAACGTTTGCCTTGATTCCACAAGATGGAGGTGTTACAAAGAGTATCCTGCTTGCTGTGGGAAGGCAGTATTCCACAATGTGTTTCTGAGACTTCATCCCAATGGATTGAACTCAGATATCCATTTTTCTGAGACTCAGGGATGGAAAGACACAGTGGGACCTGACCAGAATATTGAGCTGCAGAGTTTGTGGTCCAGGAGACCATTTCATCTCCTGACTCTCACTGCCACCTTGCACTAGTCAGACCATGAAAGCAGTGACTCTTCTTCATTCCATCTGGTCACTTCTTTCCATCTCTTCTAAGTCTTTCTATCGATATCCTGAATTTTCTCCCCTCTCTGACACATGGGGTTTAAAGTAAGGTGTACAACATCTTGAAAACAGAAGCAACCATATCTCTTTAAGGAGAAGCATATTCACAAAGGAAAGATTGAGAGAGTTATGTTAAATATGGCACCAAAGCACCAAGCAAGTGAGGATAGAAACACTCTGTTCTTAGGCTGTTAGGCTGTATTTATTCTGTTATTATTCCAGTGCAAAAGGAATGTGTGCTGTGCCACCAGAATTCCACTCATAATGCTTGAGGTTTTAAGGAAATGACCATTGAAAATAACTATAGAAAAAGAAAATGGGAAATTTACATATACACACATAAAACTGCCTTTGTATTATAATCCTTTACACATTGATAAAATAAGAAATAATAGTCACTTTGACTTTTCTGCTTCCATTAGCTTAGGTTTGGCCTGTACCTCAATTCATTCCCCCCCTTTTTTTTTTTTTTTTTTTTTTTAGGTGCAGGAACAAATTTAAAAACCACCGATATACTTTTAATGTTGAACTAGGTTTTAATGTTACACTTGGAAACTATATTTATCTCAATGTCACAGGAATGTACTTAGAGGCAACACACATTCTTTGACCAAGTTCTCTATTTCCTTCTGAGTAGAAATTATAGTAACATAAAGTCATGTGGGAATCTAATGCTTTCTTTCCTTTTGAAGGAACATGCTTTTAAGATTAGGGGACTGCTCTAGGAAAGTGGATAATTTAACGTTTCATATTTCTGATAAACTCTTTCCAAATTCTCTTGTTCTTTTGGGTAACCTCTCTCAATGCCAAACAGCATGATTCTAAAATAGTCTTCCTCATAAATCTATTTTAAAAGACTAGTTTCTTCACCACAGGAGAGGAGGATTTCAAGTAAGTAAAGAAATTTACAAGGTAGTCTAAATAGCCTCAGAGATACTGTGTATTGTACTGTGCAGTCTAGAAACATCATCAGAGGCCTTGTGGTAAATCAAAAAACATCTTCACCCTTTACTATTGTGAATCCTTTAAGAATGTTGAGCATTGGCTAACCACTTGGGGACAGACCACTGGGAGATTCAGTAGCTCATTAATTTCATTTTAAACTAATCTCCAAAGAAATTTTAAAAACCCACAAATGAAACCAAGCAAATTGGCATGAACCTGTAATCCTAGTACTTGAGATGCTAAGGCAAGCAGATCAATAGTTCAAGGTAAGGTTTAACTATATAAAGAATCCCTGTTTTGAGCAAACAAACCCAAGAAGTAAGGATACACCAGGGTAGTAGAACCTTTGAATTCTAGAGCATACTCAGCATATCCAGGTCTTAGTTCCCATCTCCAGCATCTTAAACACACAAACAAAAATGTTTGTGATAATCTTTATTGTAAATATTACATAGCATTTTGTATTAAAAAATATAAGAAAATAGTGTTTGCTGCCATAGAGAAGTGATGAATTGCTTTTGTCCTAAAGATTAGAATTTTCTTAACAGAATTTTCTCGGCTTTACCTTGTTATGTGGGGAGAATGATGTAAAGTAATGTTGGATTGCATTTTAAGATGTGGCACCTCTTCATCTTCACAGGCTTGTGGAGTGAATCCCAAGAACTCATAGTAAGGTATAGGTCCAAGGCATGGTGTGAGGACATGTACGAAGACTGTCTAGTTTTCCACTTTGGCTCATTGTTGGTGGCTTGAATCTTCCTTGCATTCTCTCTCTCCTGCTTCTCTTTTAATTTCAGCGACTGTACAATCATTTGAATTATTTCTATGTTCTTTTCCTTTACTTCTGAACTCTCATGTGGCTTTTGTTGCTTCTTTCTTCCTTTCCACATGGGCCAGCAATTTCCTCAGCCACCTCTCGACTGAAGGGCAAAGAGATCTCTGAAGAGTCTCTACAAGTTTATCTTCTAAGTTATGAATGTCCTATGAGCAACTGGGAAGCTGCCTCTTCCCCAAGAGCTAGAATATGGACTGTCTGCTGCCATGCAAGTCCCATGATGCAAGGAGATACCATCTTTCCTAATTTAAAGTGTATTTGTTTCCATGCACAGTAGTCTCCATCTGTCATTTTGGACAAGATAAATTATAATAAGCTCTGAGTTCCTTTTGATGCCGACCTGGAAATGATGAGATTGTGTGATGAATAGTAATTTTAGTATCAAGTTGAATGGATTTATTCCTAGAAATATCCTTCCAATGTGATCATTTTTCTTTTGAGTTTTAAATATAGCATTTGATAGTTTGTTGGATTGCATTTTAAGATTTTCTCTTGACTATGACTAAATAATAGAGAAGAAGCCACTAACATGAAGAAGGCATTATTAATCTTATAATCGGAGAGAATATATTTCCATGTGAAAGAAAATGGACATTGGCAGGAGCCTGAGGGTGGCATTATACTCATTGTCAGAAACCAAAAGAGCAGACAGGAAGTGAGCTAGCTAGTCCCTAAGGACACACTTCCTCCAGTAAGGCTCCATCCCCTAGAGATGATGTACCTAATTAAAGAGCTCCACAATATGAGGACAACATACTCACACACATGAGCCTATGTCAGGCAGTTCTGACTCAAGCCGCAACATGGTTATTTTTCTTTTGGTCGACATTAATCTCTTCTGTAAGGTGCTAAGAGAGCAATGTATAAGAGAAGAATTATTTTAAATGACAAAATAATGATTCTTTATCATTACGTATTTTAGGAGGATGAAGTATAGTGTGCATTTCCTATCACTTTTCCAATATAATTTGATTTGCCTTAAATATAATAAAACAAGTGACATGTGCAGCTTCAGTAACACATGTAGACCTTTTCCAATCCATAAATGGTGTTTATTTATCCGTGTATTATCATAACAAACTTCCACATTGATCCTCCCATGGCCCAAAGAAAGAGGCTTCCTCAAGGGCATATCAAGGTCTTTCTTTCCTACCTGAGAACTTGCCTCTTCCTCAAGAACTAGCATGATGGCTGTCTGCTGCCCCAACTGAGAGCATTCCATCTCCTGGCCTCATGAACATGGTCAGTCTTTGTTATTTTATGTCTTCTATCTTTCTGGATATAAACTCAGAACAGATCCATGGGATTCAACCACTCATGCTTTGTAGTTCCTGTGCAAACACACCATTTCTAAAGCCTACTTTAGAGCAGCATAACAGAAACACATTCCCATTTTAGAGATTAGAAGCTGAAGCACAGACAGGCTAAGAGTGTTTTATTTTTACCTGTAATAGCTCATTGGCAATGTAATCAGTAGCCTAAAGTCTTTTATTCCAAGCCCTGAGTGCACAGCAGAGGACACTAATTTTGCATTTGTAAAGAGATTAAAGCTTAAAAGTGGGAGAGAGAATGGGACCCTGGTAGGAGTCCACTTTATATAGCTCTAAGAATGCCACACCTGTCAGGATCAAACATATTTTACCATGAGCAAAGTATTTAATAATATGGTTATATTCTCAGAATAAGTAATTTCTTCTTTCTGTCACTGCTCTTATTAAGCCACAAAAGGCTGCACATACTATAGGTTTACAAAAGAGGCACTTAAAAGAACAAACGTGTCAAATTTTCCCTGTTGGAAGCAAAGGCTCTGTAACAATAAACTCATGAACTGTTCAGTAACACACAGCCTCTCAAAGAAGAGAGAGCCCAGTTAGAAAGCGTATTTTCTAGAGCATGATTGGACATGGTGTAAATTTCCCTGGTGATGGTAACAATAGATAGACCAAGGTTGGTCTGTTAAATGCAATGTGAGTGAAAACCAGGCAGTTCCAAGTGGCTGCTGGCACAGTTTGAGGTGTCCTGCCAGCGTTCAAACCCACAGGGTCATTTGGCAGTCAGGTGTCATTAGTCACCCCTCTCCTACTTTCCCTCTTCCCATCTGTTTTCGTCTAGCCTATTTGTGTAAATTACCTCTCAGTATGCAGCAGGGCTCAGGCTCCTCATGTATTTTCCTCCTACTCCTTTGTCCTTTTCATCCCCGACTGCTCATTTAGACTTAGACCAATCATTTGACCCAAAATTTAACATGAGAGGCAAGATAATGGCAGCAATTAATATTACTACCATTACAAAGCATCCCTTATGACTATGGTTAAGAGACCACTAAGGATTGGATAATAAATGTCAAAGATACTGCTTGCCAGTGGACATTTCAGATCATGATGACTATCATCAGAGGCCAAAACGTAATGATGCCCTTTAAGAAGATGTCAAGCTTATGAAAATTTGTGTGGATTGCCTGCGAAGTTAATAGGCAAATGAGATGTTTAAAGAAATTGCTGTGCCTAGTGTAAAAACAGTGATGCTTTTTAGAGAGGAGAAAGACAAAAATCCCTTTCTATTGAGTTTGCCCAACTAATCACTAGTATATGGAATGTCCCATCTCTATTTATCCTTAGAATTAAATCAAACTGTAAATAGATCTGTGAATCTGTCAAGTACTACAAGAAAAACAAACAAACAAACAAACCAAACCAAAACAAAACAAAACAAAAAGAACCACAAGACCCACCCTGCATTACACAATGTTACTATTGCATTGCACAAAAAAGGGAAGGGCCAAACATAATTGCTTATATCAATGCCACTGATAGCAAAGATCTTCTATTCTTCAATGTATTTAAATTTTAAAACCTATTTGGAAAGGGGCAGGTGAGAACAAACTGTAGCATACTCTTCCACATGTACCTTTCCTGCAGAAACACATAATCTGCTTGAAGTAATCATTACTGGAATTTCACATTGATATTTAAATTCAGTTTACATAGAATCATAGAAAAGATAATACAATCAAAAGCCTTCCCTTTATGAATCACTTAGATATTTGGCCATATTGGCTCCATTTGTCAAGTATAGATTTTATGGTGCCCATGGTCAAAGACTTTAGTCCATATTTATTAGGCCACTGTTATTTTGTTATATACAAATGAATTGAATAGAAAAGGCCAAGTTATGCATTGCTAATAATTAAGCACAATATTTTTTCATGTTAAAGCACTTTAGAAGATATCTAGATTATAACATTCAGCCAATAAGAATTTTGTTCTCTGAAATAAAAGTAGAAAGTAGGCTGACCAGTACAAGGGAATGCTAGGTCCAGGAAGCTGGAGTGGGTGGATTGGGGAGCAGGGCAGGGGGAGGGTATAGGGAATATTTGGAGAGGAAACTAGGAAATGGGATAGCATTTGAAATGTAAATGAAGAAAATATCTAATAAAAAGAGAAAAAAAAGAAAGTAGGCTGAATCATATTCTAAAATTGCTAATGATAAGTGGCACATGATAGTTTCATGTAGAAGACTGTATACTTGTCCCTTTTTTATCAACACCTACACCTATATTTAACCAAATTAACTATTTTATTTGCGAAGTTTTCTACTTATAAACTCAACTTTGAAAATAATGTATAGATGACGTTTTCTGTGTCTTTAGGGACATAGAGTTCATAGGAAAAATGTAGAGTTGCGATTAAGCAAGTGTGCCTTTACTTGGAAGTGACTGAGCCGTGTAAGACTTTGTATCATGAAGTATACAGAAAGAATACAAGAACAGCAGAAGAGAAAAGTCTACCGTAGATGGTTTCGTTGATTGACTAAATAGAAACTATTTTATATGGCATTTATAACATACATGTGTTCCTCCTTTGCCTTCTTCTTTTCTTCCTCCATTTGCTGCTCCTCTATTCCTCATCGTCTTCTTCTTTTCTTTTTTTATTCCTTTAAAAATGTGAAAGAAAATTTGGCCTGTAAGTTGTACAGAGGTATGCACTAAGTCAGCTGCAGCTCAAAGCTGCTGGATTGTTGATCTCTATCCGATGTCTAAAACAGATCTCTTCCTTTTCTTTTCTTCTTCTGATATTCTTCATAACAGTGTGGAAGATAATAAATATTCTTAAAATATGTTTTCCTGTCTTAAAGCAACTGTCAGTGGACATGTCTCCTACTGTTCAAAAAAATCTCCATCTGATAAAATACAGAAAAGCCAATAAATATTATACAATGAAAGCAGAATAACTTCTTTTTAACATTTAGCATAGAGTTCACACTCTAAAAATACAAATTGCAAAGCAAGTCTCCAGTTTTTTCTTATATTTGCTATATATTATCTAAGTAAACATTTCTGTAAGAAAATCAAGGAGTAGGTGTGAGCTGAGCCAACAGACTCTTACCATACCTCCTCTTTGCACGAGAGAGGCTTGGCTAACAGATGGAGGTTGTAGGAAAAGGATTTCTAATCTTTTCCTGGTACAAGACTATATGGAAACAGAATCAACCAGTGGGCAAGCTTTTTCTGTATTGAAATCATGAGATTTTGTGGTTGAGTGTTGTTGTATTTGTAATTCATCCAAGACAATTGGAATTTGAAAAAAATAATTGATAAATATAAAAATAGACCTATAGAAATTCTATTTGTCTTCATGGGACAGGAAGAAATGCAGGTGCAAACACATGGCTCATGCCATTACTCTCCATTTCTCTTCATTAATTCTGGCTTCCTTTATATCCAGCTCTTCGAGTTTCATGAGTTTATGTCTTCTAGAATCAAAGAACTTTCTCTCTCCATTCTACAGTTAGATTTTCCTAATACAGGAAATCAGAAGGGCTCTTAGTTTAATTTCTGAGACAGTGTAGACAGGAAGCTCTTCAGAATGTATGCATTAGTCATAGTGGTATAAGATCAGGATCCATCTGCTCCACAATGGAAATTATTTGCCACCCATAGCAGGTGAAGCTATTGGGAGAGGGTTCTTGTACTCCTGCATACAGCTATGGCAATTTACAACTTTAAATAGACAGGAGAACTCTGCAGACAATTTCCTGTATTAGCTTGATGCATACGACAAGTATTTGATGTTCAAGTATTTGATGCTTTGTATTAGAGCCATAGATAATAGGCTTTTTATTACAGATACAGGTAGTAGGAGTGCAAATAAGAACAGATAAACATTAATTTAGGGTAGGGTAGATTCTAGCTGCATAATATTCTATTTTGAACTCATTGTTTTCCAAGACCTAACTTATTTTGCAATAATTTTTCATTTACTGAACTTAAATATTTATCATGGAGATTGGAGTGAGAGAAGGTGCAGGAATGAAGGGAGCTGGAGCTCAGCCTGGTTCTTAGCGCCTACATTAGGCAGCTCCAAACCACCTCTAATTGGAGTTTAAAAGGACCAGATACCCTTTTAAGGCCTCCAGAGGCATCCATACAGTGCATACACACACACACACGCACACGCACACGCACACGCACACACACACACACACACACACACACACACATGCAGAGAGAGATAGACAGACAGACAGACAGACAGATAGACACATATACAGACAAAAATAAAACTAAAAAGAAATGTTTACCAAATTTAGTAATTACCATATGAAAGGGGAAATTTCATATAAAATAATCAAACTTGACACTTTCCTTTGCTCATTTTTAATGTATGGATATTCACAAAGGCAAGAGATCATGTGGTCAGATTAGGATAGGAGACATACAGAACTTGCTTACTTTGATCTTCAATGGAAATAATTAAATTACTGATCAATTAAACAGAAGTAAACACATTGTTCCAAAGTTTATTCTTATAGCTATTATGTTACCTATGAGGCTTAGGTTGGGCCAATTTTGAAATATCCTTTATTGTTCTTGATGAAGAATTACATTAAAATTTATGTGTGAGCTTTTTATGCTGAATGAAAATATCCTGAAAATGTATTTACATATAATGAATATTCATTTTTCTCAATTCTTTCCATCACATGGGTCACAAATAACACTTTTCTTTTATTTATGCTCTTTGTTGTGAGATATCCTCCATGCCTTGAAGAATATTGTAATGAATATAACCATAGTCCAAACCAGTGTTAGAAACCTATTTATTTTGGTATTATTTAATTAAATTGCTTTAGGTAAGTTATACAACCTAAGCCATACAAGAATTAAGGAAGATGACATTTTTTAAAGGCTACCATTGTTAACTAATGAGTTTCAATTATATAAAACAAATATAATATGTTTGTAAGAAAATTTTCATTAAACATGATTAGTGTGCAATCACATGATACTACACAAGGAAGTCTAAAATATACAATGATCTTCCAGAGAATAGGGCATCCATCATTCACCATCAAGATATTTTCACAGGTCAATTGAAATAGCTTAGCTCTTTAAACTCATTAGTTCTAACCAGGCATGGTGACTCATACCTGTACTACCAGTAGTTGGTAAACTGAGCAGGTTGAGCACAAGTTTGAAGCCACCCTAGGCTACATAGCAATAGGCTGTCTCTGGGGAAAAAATACATGAAGAAAAGAAAAGTAGGGAAAAAATGAGAAGATGGAAAGAAAGGAGAAGGAGGAAAAGGAAGCAAAAAAAGGAAGGAAGGAGGGAGGGAGTAAAAAAAGGGGGAGGGAGGGAAGGAGGGGAGGGGGCTAGGAAGAAAGAAAAGAATGACTCTCTGGATCTTCTGGAAGAGAACAACATTCCATAACTGTCATTTAGATTCACTGCTTCCTGACAGCTTGTCACATGACAGAATGATAGATTTCAAAGAGATACAAGAAAGAAAGGAAGGAAATGAGTGAGCATGGAAGAGAAAAATGGGAAGAAAGGGAAGTAATTGAAATCTACTCAGTGAAGCAACAGCAAAAAGAGAAATTGAAGGGATTACCCTGTTTACAAATATCTATTGATATCTAAACAGAAATTTGGATGAAGTGAATACAATATTATCCCTTAAAGGAGTCAGGAGGTGTTGAACAAAGACTAAATTCTTAGGAGGAGGAAGGAGAGGAGGAGGAGAAAGAAGAAGAGTAGGTGGAGAATTGTCCAAGGTTATATTCATTACAAAAATGAGTACTTTAACAATATGTTACAATTAATAACAATAATATCCAGTTCCTATTAAAATGTAAACATGGCAGAAATGATTTGAACTTCCTTCAGTAATTATGACCAGAGTTTATATCATGGGTATACTTGATCAAGTTCCACACCATTATTTTGGGAGGCAAGTCAAATAGTAAAGTCAAATATTAGAGTTAAATAGTAGAACCAAATAGTAGAGTCCAACAGTAAAGCCTTTACATGCAGGCCAGTAGCTCTTCTCCTAATTTCTTCTTCTTCTTTATTCAGTGCCCTGCAGAGGTAACATGAATTCAATGAAAATCTCAGGAACTGATGCTACCCCTCCTCCATGTAAAATCAAGAGCAGCAATCATGTATTCACCTTTTATTGAGTATCAGATATTTGTGGGCTGTTTATTCTTTGTTTGTCCTGCATGTTAGGAAACTCTGCCACTTCCTTTATAGATGTAGAAAACTGAAACAGCTAGAAGTTAGTTTCTTTGTAGACCTCATGTCATTAGTCCTTGACTTAATGATCGAATGAGACAGGCTATAAGGGAGGAATTGTGGGAACTGTGGATACTAAAAGCAGATACAGTCATAGATAATTGACTTTTAAAGCCACTGAACTCATAGATTAATTTTTTTGTGAGGGCAAATAACTATATTAATATAGAACCACACCACCAAAACAGTAAAAGAAAACTTGCAGTGTAGGCCCCAGTGCAGGATCTCATGGAAAACTGTTGGGAGAGGCAGGATTTGGAACGGCTGCCTGGATATAAAGGGAGGTTCGCATTTCACCTCTCTGTGTGATTATCAACAGAGGAGATATCAAAATAAAATTCACCTCCTCTATTTGTTATCACTACTTGTGTTGGTGGGAATGACAAATGATTTTCTGAATTTTAAAAGTGCCTACAGCTTGCAAATGCCTCTGTTATGCATATCTAGGGTTATTATGTATTGTGTGGAAGAAAAGTTCTCTACTCTCATATAATTAATACAGACTTAGTGATTTGCTAGGCAGGAAATAATATATATGGTCAGAGAATAAGTGTTTCTTTTTATTTAGGTCAAATATCCTTATGCGTTTCAAAGACTAGAGGCCCTTCAGAAGACACAGGGAACCTTTTGGAAGTAAAAACCATGCCATAACTATCATTTACACTTCCTGTCTCCTTACAGCTTGTGATATCACAGAATGTTAGATTTTAAAAAGATACAAGGAAAATTTTCAGAACAAAAACCATCTCCAGGTCAAATGAGAAAACTGGAACCCAGAGTAGCAGAAAGACTTTCCATGTAAACAAACCACAGATAAGCAGTTCTTAGAGCTACACTAAGTCAATGATGAGGGAATCCGAACATAATTTTATGATTAAAGGGTATAGATTTTGTCTATTTATGCCCAGTACGATATGTCTGGATTCTGGTAGAATCTGCAATAAGCTCAAGGAAATGTCCATGGACATTTAAATGATAAAAGACTACCCCTTATCAGTTTGCCGTGTTCATTCTCACAATGGAATAGCTTTTTCTAGAATAGCAGTATCATCTCCAAATGCTTTCATTAAAACACTGATTCTCAACCTGTGCCTTACAACCCCAACATGGATCACATATCAGGTATCCTACATATGAGATATTATATCATGATTCATAAGAGCAGCAAAATTAATTTTGTAGTTGGTGAGCAGCATACCACGAAGAACTGTATTAAAGAGTTGCAGCATTAGGAAAGTGGAGAATCACTGCCTTAGAAGTGTAGAAGAGTGTAATTGCCAACAGCCAGCTATTAGTCTCCTGATGGAAGAACTGCCTATGCTGAAAAACCTAATCTATTTGTTATGATCTTGTCCTGAGTAGTTGTAACCTATATGACCAGGTGCCAGTGTTTTGAGAAGGCTGCTTATATGATATCCAGAGTGGGCTTATGTTATTTATTGCACAGCTACCGGTTCTTGAGCCCCCAGTAAGACCTGTTCTGCTAAGGATTGGATAGGCCTTTTATAACTCTGACTAGAGTTTGCAAAAGCATGATTTTCCCCTTATTAAGTTTCTTTTCCTCTTAGTAGTTTTGCTAAGTAATTAAGAACAAATGAAGTCATAACGTGCCTCAAAAGAGATCCCAAGAGCAAAGACTGAAAATTACTATGTTTTCTACAGATACAGCTATATGGCCGTGGAAATATTAAAATATTTGTCATACTAGTTAGTAAGCAGTCATTGTCTCAAAAGGCCTAGACATTCTCATACTACCGCACTCAAGCCGACTGGTTCCTCTATCCAGGGATTGCATAATCCACCAATTAAGGGGAAATATATGACATAGCAGAGGCTGCAAAGGCCCCAGCCTCTAATTGTTCTCTGCCCTGCCTAACTGTATTAGCCTAACAGAACAGTATAGAAATGAGCTTGTAACCTAATTGCTCCAAGCCAAACTAAAGTTCTAATAGCTCTAGAGCATTTAGTCAAGATATCCACTTTGAACTAACTGGCCTTTCTTTCTTACCTCTTAATTTTCAATCTAATAACCAACCTAATCTAATTCATGTCTTCTTGCTTAGTAGACGTCATCTCTTCACAAGACATGCAGGCAAGAAATTTAAAATAACTCAGAAACCTTCCTCTCATGTAGTTTGTCAGTTTGAAAACTAACACTTTTCCACTGGAGCAATTCTATTCCACAACCTTGCTCCAGAATTTATACAACAGAAGTCAGATTTGTTTCCCAGAACCTCAGACTCATGTTCTTTAATAAATTTGACTAAATGGTGAATCGTGGAATTCCAAAACTCCTTGGCAAGATCCTTTGGAATCTCCTTTACTCTTAGTTCTCCTGAGATCCATCCACCCTTTACCAAACGTCCAAAATTTAGGTCTTGAGAAAAGTCCAATTCAATTTTATTTACTGTCTGTGTCAAAGATTTGCCTGATATCCTCCTAAAGTTGCTTTCTTATGTAGATTGGACTTGTGATTTAAATTTTTTATTAATTATTTTATTTAATTACATATTAGATATTGTTCCCATCATTGCAGCCCTCACAAAATTTTTCCCTCTGTCTTCCCTCCCCTTTGCCTATGAGAGGAGCCCCCATTCCCTGGGTATCCCTACAGGACTAGGCACATTCTCTCCCCCTGAGCACAGACAAGGTAGCCCTTTGCTACATATGTGCACGGGGCCTCAGACCATCCACTATAGGCTCCTTGGTTGGTAGTTAAGTCTCTGGGAGCTCAAAGGGGTCCAGGTTAGTTGGCACTTTTGGCCTTCCTATGGGATTGTCATCCCTTTCATTTCTTTGAATCCTTCCTCTAACTCTTGCATAGGGATCCCTGGATTCTGACCACTTCTTGGCTTTCCGTACCTGCATCTGTCTCAGCCAGTTGCTTGTAGAGTCTTTCAGAGGGCAGGCATGCTAAAACAATGACTGCAAGTGCAACATAGCATCAGTAATAGTGTCAAGGGCAGGTGTCTGCCCATAGGTTGGATCCCAAGTTTGGCCAGTAACTAGCCAGACATTCTTTCAGAGTTTGCTCCATTTTTGATTCTTCATTTCTTTTAGACAGGAGTAATTTAGGGTCATTATTTAAATCTTCAAATCTTGCTCTATGAAGCATTTCCTTCTAACCGTAACCTATAATCTCACTTTCTGTCTCTCTGTCTCTTTGTCTCTCTATCTTTTTCAGTCTTCCTTCCTCTTCCTCCTCTTCTTCCTCTTCCTCCTCCTCCTCTTTATCATCCTCCTTCTATCTCTAGATATGTGTATTGCTGTGGCTTCAACCCATTGCTTCTCATGCTGTATGTAAACACTGTACCACTAAGCTACATCCCTTGACCACTTAAACTTATTTCTATCAAAACTCCTATAAATATTACATTGCACTCTTTGTTATAGCACTTCTTTCTGCACAAAGATGATTGGAGATAAGCATAGCATATATTTTCTGTCTTCATCCCTTTGAGCAGAATTGAGAACACACGAGATGTGAAATAAATGTTGTATACTGAATGGATTGATGGCAATATTCATTAGAATGTATGGTGGTGAGTTTTTGTCAAGATGACAGAAACCTGGACATACATGGAAAGAGAACATCTGAATTGAGGTTATCCTCTATCACACTGTCGAGTAAGTAAGCCTAAGGGGCATTTTATTGGCTGATGGATGAAGGATCACAAGTCTCACTAAGGCCTATATTACCCTTAGGCAAGTGGTATTAAGCAACCAAGCTGAGCAGCTCCTGAAAAGCAGCACGTCCACGTCAGTTCCTGCCTCCACTTTCCTATCTTGAGGTCTTAACCTGATTTTCCGCAGTGCTGGGCTATTATCTGAAAGTATAAGGTGAAATAAAACCTTTCCTCCACACTTTGCTTTTAGCCAGTGTTTTATCACAGCAGTAGAAAGCATCTAGGACAGTATTGGTGCTTCTAGAGACTATTCTGTACAGGTGATTTATCTGGGAATTAGCAACTTGTTTAATCTTACCTTTTCTGAACCTACTCTGAACATTTTTCTTGTCAGTGGTTCATGAGATGGCTAAATCGTGGTTGTGAACTTAACATGCAGGAGAGTTAATCACTGAAGACTTGCCCCTATTAATTTTGCCTATGCCTGTGTCTTGGGGGGGGGGGTATCTTCTTGATTGCTAACTGATATAGACCTATTCCACTGTGGTTGGTATCATTCTTAGGCAGGTAGACCTAAGATGTATGAAAAAGGAAGTGAATGGGAGCCTGGGAGCAAGCCAATACAATGTGTTCTTCCATGGCTCTATCTTCCCTGGATGATGGGCAGTGATAAGGACAGTGGTAGGGACATCTGAGACCAAATAAACTCTTTCCTCCCCAAAGTGCTTTTGGTTATGGTATTTATCACAGCAGCAGACGAAAAAGCTGGAGCATCACATTAACAAAACATTAGAAAGTTTTAAAAATACCTAAAACATAAATCACCTTTTAAAATATAATGTCAGAATCTGACAGTTTATAAGTGAGACATAGAATTCCACTGATGGTAATTTGAACCTTTCAAGTGCAATGAATTCTTAGTATCACTTTCCAAATAATTGTGATGGGCTTCACCAGGTGCCATCCTCCAGCAGTGGTGGCTATGAACTCATTTCTTTCTTCAGCGCTCTAACCCTACACTGTATTGCTTTCTCCTGCTGTGTACTATCAGAGACTAAGTGAGAACTAGGAATTGCCAAAGTCTTACTGCTCTAGCAACTGTAGATTCTATGAAGATGTCTTTCCTTGGGTTTGAAAGGAAAGTTTTGATTAAAGTATGTCCTCATATTCCTCCCTAGTCCTGAGCTTAGTGCTAACAGTTCTTACAAAGGAGAGTTCTTTAGGGCAGTATGGCTAGATCTCAGGTGTAGGATTCAGCCTTGGGTAAATAATTAGAGATATTTTTGATAGGAATAGTAAAAGATCCTAAATAAAAGTATAGGATCATAATTTATACCTACTTTGGATGAAAGAGGTAGATTTTTAACCCTTGACCTATCTTCCCTAGGAATAATGTTCTAATAATATTCTTTAGTTTCCAGGACAGAAAATGTTGCATAATTGATATCTAGGGAATTTTAAAGATGTGTGTGAAAAAATTTATAAGAGACTTCGAGGTCTGTGTTGATATGAGGAAAAAGGATTTTTGGGATAGGTACAGCAATACCATCTGGTTGTTTCAGCCCTCAAGAGGTTTGCTAGTTCTAGGCAAACAGAGGCTATACTATGAGAACTTCATTACCAACAAACAAGCAAATAAATAAATAAATAAATAAATAAATAAGCAAATAAATAAATAAATAAATATTTAAATATTTAAACAACCAGTGATATAATACAATAAGTTTCATAATTATGAAATATACCATTTTATGATCCATATATTACTATGGTTTTCAATTTTGTGGACAGTTCAAAATATAAAGACATTTCATTGTTATGATTAATTTCAGTGGGTCAAAATGGGCCAGACATTTCTTTGCATAACATTAATTTATACAGAATCTCTGCTGATTTCTGTGAGAAAGATTCTTCTGAGTGAAATTATGAAGTTGAAAATTTTTAATACTTTAAATTTCTTTAAATAATCACAGTTCTTGCTTGTGTAAGCTTATAGCTCTCCATATGAGTGTGGGAACTCCTGTGTCTTCACCACTAGACAGACCCCAGACAACTATACTATGTCACTCTTTAACACAATATGTGAGGTTGTCCCTCTCTCGGCTCTTCTCAGAAGTCTCCATCTCACTTGGCAGTTTCTTCTTAATTTTTGTTTCATGAGACAAACAGCCATAGGCTGAGCTCCTCTTATTTCCATGTAAAAAATTTAAACGTTTGTCTTTCATCGGATGTTTCAACAAAGGAATGTGCCATCAGTTGAATAACCCAAGCAGTTAGCTTACTTCCTTATTTACTCCCTAAACACACACACACACACACACACACACACACACACACACACACACACACACACAGAGAGAGAGAGAGAGAGAGAGAGAGAGAGAGAGACATACATGACACACACACACAAACACACATCTCAAAAACTGTCAAGGTCTATAGTTAGAGAAGCAAATGCATAATAAAAGAACATAACTTTTTACTGCAGCAAGCCAGTATTTTGTGAAAGACTATGAGAGTCAGATGGCCAGCCAGAGGTGATCCATTCTGCCCAAGTCAGAATATTGTCTGATGCTTCAGCGTGACCCAGAACCAAAAGCCTGACCTCATCAGGAAAACTTATTTTCTAGTCAATGATTAATTTCTACTCCACTTCTTTTATTTAAGCATATTTTCAAAACTTGTGGGGTAACTATGGCAATGGACACCTAGAAGGCAGAAAGATCTTTGTTATTAATTTCTACATGCAGAGACAGGTCAGGTGTTGGCTGTGTTATTATGCAAATCTCCAAACATGGCAGTGTGTAACCTGCTGAGAATGTTCTTTCCAGGAACAAAGTGCCTTTTCAAAGAAATTTTCTTTGAGGTTACCAGTTTTTTTTGTTTACATTTAAAGGCATGGTTCTCATTGAGAAAGATATATTTTCTGATTATTAAATGTTACATTTTTATTGATTGGAGGGAATTGGTAGAGTTTAGGGGTTGTTTCCATAGGAAGTATTTCAAAATTCTTAATTTAGATTGTTCTTGCGTAAACGGTATCACAATGATATCAGATATTATTGCAGGAAGGGTGGGACAATAAAGGCGACAGAATTGGAGGTGGAAGAAAATAACGTGTGCTTATAGTTCACTAATGGAATTGATAACCATTTAAACTACACTCTGAACGTTCCTCAGACCTGTACATAGAATACAAAACAAATGGTTATGCACAGATTCTTGTATTTCCAAACCACTAGAGCCAGCTGAAGTTCCAAAAAGACTGCTCCCAGGTTTTCCAAAGAATGTCCTTATATTTTAGATTTCACCTGCATGGTATGTTTCATCATAAAAATAATGACTTGAGTAGTAATTTTCAAACTAAGTCTGGCATTTATGAGAGTTCCTTACGTATATCCAATAGTTTTGAGTGTTCTGTGACTTCCCAGGTCTTTATCATTTATTTTAAAAGCTTGGGGCTAAGATCTTCTGTGCCAAGGATGTCTTACATTCTGCCTTTCGAATGATACCTTTTTAAAGGATTATGATTCCATGAGCTAGTAATCCACTAACCAGTTTCTGGCAAAACAATGGCATAGGAGGGGAAAAAAGACTTCTGAATAGTTTAGTTTCAGAGTTACCATGGAGACCGGATACATTTCCTTTATTAACATAATCTTTTCCTTCATTTTTTAGTCCTTTTACTTTCTAGAAAGACGTCTCCTTTGATATGATCACAATTAAACAATGAATTCTGAAATTGAACTGGCATTTATAGAAGTTGGTAACAATGTAAAACAATTTTGCTTATCTGAAAAGCATTCCGCTTTAAAAGAAATTTATAGATAGCTTTTCAAGGCTTGTCATTTCCTATTAGGGTTGATATGATTCCAGTTTAGTTTTTTCAGAGTATAACATCATAGGAATTTTCCATTACATTATTTTCTTTCAGTAATACTTGGTCCATTCATTTTTGTGTCAGTTCTTAGTGTATCAGTGTCCCTTTTGTGTAACTTTGCTAAATGTATTTATCCAAGAACAGGCACAAAATCATGCATTATAGCACCATTGTAGTATTTGGAAATATTCACAGTGCTCTAGGGCCACATCACCTCTAGTTAGAGTATCTTTTATAAAGCTCCTACCATATCCAAAATACAATGCTATCCAATATTGATGACACAGAAGGAATTATATGCATTCCCAACCTTTAAGGTATTTGTAATGCTCTGCTTAAATTACAGTGTATTCTCCTTTGGCATAACTCTCAGAGGCAATTGTAGTCTAATAATGCATTAATCAGGTAATTAATTTATGGCTGGTCAGTTAGGTAGCTTGTCTAGTAAAATTTTTCATCTTTCTGAGGTTTTTTTTTTTAAGGTTAACTTTAATTTTTAAGGTAGTGCTCATGTGTATGTTTGTGTGTATGCATGTGCATGTGTGTGTATGAAAACAAGTGAGAGAGAGGGAGAGTGGAGGAAGGAAAGATAGAGAGAAAGAGACTGAGACAGAGAGACAGAGAAAATGTACTGGTGCCTGGATAGTTCAGATGAAGGTCTCAGATCCCCTTGAACTAGAGGCACTTATGGTTCAGGGCTGCTTGGTGTAGGTGCTAGGAATTGATCTCAGAGCTTCTCTGAAAACACAGTTCTTACACTTGGGCTATCCCTCTACCTCACCTGCCACTTTTCTTTTCCTGTTGTTTTTACACTTTGATACTTTAGCATTTGGGTTTAAATTGTAAGCTACATATTTTATAGGTTTTATGTTCATAACTGATCTTGTTCTTAAATATAGGCTCAAGATACGAAAGACTGCAACAATGTACAAAACTATTAAAAGAGAATATAACTTTGATTATAATCATCTCTTAAATGTCTGGGAAATTGTTATTAGCATTTTTGACTTTGGAAACTTCTCTTAGAAAAAAGCAAGTGACTAAACAAACAGAATACTCTTTTGAAAAGATTGCTACAAAATTGAACTTGTAAACTAAGTAGAAAGCTACAAAATGACTTACAGAATCTTGTGAAAATCATATGCCCCAGTGCAGGGGAATGCCAGGGCCAGGAAGCAGGGAGTTGGTGGGTTGGGGAGCAGGGTAGGGAGAGGTTATAGGGGACTTTTGGGATAACATTTGAAATGTAAATAAAGAACATAGCTAATAAAAAAATCAGAGCTCTTCAGAAATGCTAGTAAAACATTTTCAGTTTCAATATTACTTTGTATTTCAGTGATATCCATGAGTTCTGGTTACACTATATTTCAGTTAGAATGAAAAGTAAATATGGAACTGGAGTTCATTTCTCTTCACAATTCAATGCCAGCCATCTTTGGAGCCAAAACCAAATAATACTGTGCCAGTTTGGCCTTGTCAACAATTCAGTTACCATGACAGAATATTTGAAAAATTAACCCTAAAGGAGCAATGGTAGATTTGGACTCACAATTTCAGGGTTTGAGTCCAGTGTCATCTGATACCATGGCTTTGGAGCTGGGGGTTCCTATCATTAAAATGGAGAAGACATATACATAGGTGAGACATGATGGTTTTCCTAGTCTATATTACCACCACCTACGTTATGCTTTTAAATATTCACATAACTATAATTGTGAAGTTCAGTATAAGGAGATCAGAAAGTACAGTAAGGCTGCACTTATGGAGCGTCACAAGTTTCTATGATATGAGGAAAGGCATGAGCACCATAGAAAGCTCATATTAATGGGGATCTCCACTGAGTCCATGGAAATGCATCCTTAAAGAAGTGAAATTCCATAACTACAGTTTGATCAATTACGTATGCATATAACTTATTGAGAGGTTACAGTTTGACGAATTTAAGAGAATTATTTTTTTGAATAACAGATAACTTTGAGACAGATACACAGCCCATTTCCTGTCTATCATATGAGCTTTTGTCTGCACCTAGCTTGGGCACATGAAATAGCAAGTGAAGCTTTCCTTTGCAGTGATGAAGTCATCTTCACATGTGTTTGTTAGGACACATAGCAGTGTGTTGTGAGCCTTGGCAAATCTTCTAGACTCTTGGTTGTACATACCTCATTATCCAAAATCTTGTGGTAAGATTGCACAATGCCCCATAATAATGTTATGTGGAGATTGTGTCTTTGAGGAAACGTAAGTTTACATGTAAGGTATCTAGCCATCTCTAATTCTAAAAATAGTTTCGTTCATCATGTTTTAAGTGAAAAGAAAATCTGGGAGACCAATAACTATACCCAAGCTATTAATAAGTGTTTCGAGATATGTAATGTGGTAACGTATTATTTAAGCCACTGTGGGCATTGCTTTATTATACTGAAATAATTGGTGTTGACAAAGAGGATTGTAGGCTAACAAGATAAAAGACTGGGTCATATTTTGTATGTTTGTTTAATGACGAAAGGTGTGTAATGCATTTTACAAAATTTTAAAAGTGTGATTAAGATAAAATCAAGTGAAATGATGGTGATATGTTTCTACAAATTACATTAATTGCTTGATAGTATAAGGCAAATATGATATTACTTCAGATTGTGTATGTACTTATCCTTGTGAATGTATGTACATTCAGAAAGATTCATGCAACTATAAAATCACAACTTCTTATCATTTTCTAAAACACAAAATAAGTAAGGTGAATGTTTTAATTCATATGCTGCTTATTTCATAAAATTTCCATTGTTAAAGTAAGATAACTTTGTAAGTAAATTGTCTTCCAAATGAAGTATATAAATATGCCCTTACCTTCTATTTTCTAGACGGTGCTAATCATTTACTTAATTCTTATAAATTAACTAGCTAATGTTCTTTAATGGAATTGCACATTATAAACAGATAATAGCTTTTGAAAATAAATATATATGCCCAATCTCCCTAAAGTAATGAGAGGAAATAAACTTGTACACCAAAGAAAAATGTTTTCAAAAGGTTACATTGCTACAATCATTCAGTTATAACCTTTAATTTCACTAATGCCAATCCTATTACACCAACTGGTCTTTCTTTGAAAAAAAAAAGTGAACTAATTAGAAAGACCTGAATATTCAGCTTTCACAGTTGGCGATATATCCAAACACCGTTGTCAGAACTCAGCATTCAAAAGCAGAAGAAACTCTTAGCCACAAACAGCTGAATGAGAAATGCTAACCATAACCTACTTCTAAAATGCTAAAAGAAACAGATTCGTTTTTTTATTCTCAAAAAAACAAAAACCTGTGACTGTTTACTATTGCATTACCATTTCTAAAAAGTAACTTTAAGTTACATGTCAATAGTTCATTGATAAACTAGTAATAGTGAAGAAATAGTTGAAAAAATGCTTTCAATTATGATTTTCTGGTATCAGACTGATATTTTATAGAACAAGACTTACTAGGAAGTTAAAAATAAAATCATCCTTGCTCTTGGTAATAAGTCAATTTTCAATTAAACTGTCATTTTTATGCTTTATTTTCCTTTAGTTAAAAACCTTTAGACTGTTATCTAGTTTTCAGAACATTTGCTATATATAAAATGCAAGGAAGATTTTTAAAAATGCATTGATATTCACATACCAGTAGAAATATCTTATCAAATATTTGAATGAGTAATGGGTTTAAATTACACACTTTGAAATAGCTATAAATGAGAAATAAACTATGAATAAGGTTATGATTGCATCATTTTACAATGTAAAGGCCAAGGAAAATAATCCATATTCAGAAAATGAGCCCAAAATGTTGCTGAAAACTCGGTTCTCTCCAATAAATTTTATGTGTTCTGTCCTTTCACATAACAATGATACGATCGTCCAGCTAGCAACAATAAGAGGCCATCACTCCTTGTGGGTATTATTTCACTAACCACTGTTTCAGGGTCCTCTTGTTTGCACAGGCAGTCATCACGATGCCCGCCTGACACATGCCTCACATTTCTATAGTGTTCTCTACAACATGACTCTGGAGACAAAAACCAACAAAACTTTTCTCAAAGCAGAATTTAGCACCATCTGCTTTGTTTTGAGTATTGTCAATACAGTCTCAGAACTAGAACCTAATGTTGGTGACAAACATAGAAAGGTCAAAGGAAAACAGGGGAAGAGAGCGCCCTGAACTCATTAAAGAAGCCCTGATGTTTATAGTCACATGCTTTCTTATAACACATGCATTCTACAATCCCCAGATTCCAACTATGTCCTATCCACCTGCTGAACATCTAACTCACCCTTTCGCTCAGGGATATGTAAAGGTTACAGGAGTTCTCTAAGTCACAGCTTTTTCATCTCCAAAGTAATATTATACCAGTAAACAGGGAGGTCAAGTACACATGGCCCAGAGATTAATGCACAAGAGGAACTTTAAAAATGGGCCTGATGATGAGGACAAAGGGGAAGGATTCTCTCATTCACTCCTCGAGTCTGCTAATGATGACTTCTCCATGGTAGGTCTGTGCCAGTGCCTGACTTTACTAGGGGAAATGCCGCTGGTTGAAGCCACTCTCCTCCTGGGTGCCTGCCTACAAATGGGAAACCTGAATAGTAATTATATTTGGAAGTAATTATAAAGAGTAGGCTGTAAGTCTCTCTGGGTATGTTTACATATGTTCCTTAGGAGGATCCACATTTACATTGTGTCAGCAGATCCTTCTTAGAATTTTACCATTAATAGCAGCCTCAGATATTTTTGCACATAAAGAGTTTATTTTGAATGTTTTAAGGAAAGATGGAGTTACCTCATAATTGTAAAAATTACTTACAGAATTGAGAGAGTTGTACTGTGTATACTTGTAAATGTAGAGAGTAGGGATCTGTCTATACATTTATATAAAATAAAAATAAAATTAAAAAATGAATTCCGGCTTAAAAAAAATGAGGTTGTTTAATCTAGTTTTAAATGCGAAAACCAAGACCTCTGAATGCTGCTCATTCATTCAAACTGCACCAGTGATGGAGAATACAGAGCACACAGCATTCCAAAGGAACACAGACATTTTGGCCATGATTATTGTGAGGGTTTTTCCTGTGCCATCTTTGGAGGACTTTCATCTCTTAGACAATCAGTGTAAGTGTTTTCAGGCACTACAATTTGTGATGATCAGAGCAGTCTTCTTTCTAATGTGTCTACAGTGTTCAGAGATGGATATAGATTTTGCTGTTTTCTTCTTTTTTTTTCTTTTTTCTTTTTCTTTTTTTTTCCTTTTTCGTTATCTTAATATGACTGTACTTTATGCAACTGTTTCATCCAACTGTAACATTAAAATAGTTTAATCAGAGGACCATTTTAGGGATAAAACATAGCCTGTTTAGTTTGTTGATGAACAATTTGGAAAATATGAGCATGACTTTTTTTTAAGATTTTGTTTCATTTTATGCATATGGGCATATGTTTGCCTGTATGTCTGTACTCACCTTGTATGCCTGGTGCCTGTGGAGGCCAGAAGAGGACACCGGTTCCCTATAACACCAGTTACGGATAATTGTCAAATGTTATATCTGTGCTGGGAATTGAACTTGGATAATTTGGAAGAGTAGCCAATACTCTTAGCTACTGACCCATCTCTCCAGCCTCAAAGATATACTTTAGTGATCAATTTTATTTTGAATTTTCCTTATGAAGTCAAATCTCTCCATCCTCAAAGACATACTTTAGTGATCAATTTTATTTTGAATTTTCCTTATGAAGTCAAATGTTTCTGTTTATGATGGTTGAAAAATGGTAGAAAGCATCTGCAATAGTAGGGTCCTACAGGGATAGCCTGAATTTTGATAGATATGAAATAGTGTATATATTTGTGACGGTGATATTTAGAAATGATAATGAGAAACTTGTCTTGATAATAACATTTAGTAATATTATATTTGTACATTAATATTTATATCTATGCATTAATATTAATATAGCAACTATAAACAAACAAGTATTAATCTCATGACAGAGAAATAAAAATTCTCTGGATATAATATTTCTAATGTCATGTCCTTTATGTGCTGAGAATAAGTTACAGATTTTGCCTATTGAGGGGAATAGTGGAAGCCTTTACCCACAAACAAAGTTTAAAAGTAGCTTAGAATCCTTTTGCAGAATTTAAGATTTCATATGATCATGGGAACAGAGGAGACTTTGGAGAGCTATGAAAAGCAATGGGAGACACGCAATCTCCCCATAGGAAAATGAAGTTTCCTCTGGTTCTCAACATGGAATACTGGCACAGCCTCTGTTAAAATTTAGCTTTCTTTCTGATAGTGCACAAAGCAGCCACCCATGGGTGAGCTACCAGCAGAACCAAATCCATAATATGACTTGCATCATACCTGTTTCACCTTGTTGCCAAGCATCGAAATACACTGTCTTTATAATTTCTTCTTTCCTGCTTTTCCATGGGGGGAAAAAAGTTCTGTAAAAAGTTAAGCAACTTAATATTATCCTTCCTTTCAGACCCAGACATTTGCTTAGTGTATTTTATTTATTTGTTCAAACATGCAGGCCTTATGTGAAACAAATTATCTCATTGATAAGAGCTTTAGCTCTCTAGTAAATATACTATTCTTCATTCCTTTAATCCTCATATCACAGTCAATAATTTTCCTTTTCTTTATTTGATTCTATATTGAGTTTACACTAGAGAGGTAGAGAGTTGGATATAGGACCATGGAATTCTTAAGAGTGGTACAGACAGAGACTACATATTTTGGAATTACAACTATTTGGGTGGCATTCAAAAGTAATAGCTAATATAAAATCGTATGGGTGTGAGGATAGATTAAAAAGTGTAAATAATATTCCATCGCTGACAGATGAAAGTTCAGCTCTAAACAAGACATTCTTTTCCTGTATTTTCTTTCTTTTTTATTGGATATTTTACTTATTTACATTTTAAATGTTATCCCCTTTCCTGGTTCCCCTCTGGAAACTCCCTATCCCATCCCCCCTCTCCCTTTTCCTATGAGGGTGTGCCCCCACCCACCCAGAAACTCCTGCCTCCCCATCCTGGCACTCCCCTAAACTGGAGCATCGAGCCTTCCCAGTACCAAGGACCTCTCCTCCCAGTGATTTTTACCCTACCCTATTAAGCTTATTGCAAAAGAGAAGATTGAGAGATTGTAAGCACCAGAAGATAGAGAGATAGGGTGTGAAATGTCCTGAGCAAGGCACAGCCATTGCAATTATGAATAATAGTAGGGATGGATGCCTACACTGGGTCTACAGAAGAATAGACCCCATCCAGAGTTATGAATGGTTAGAAGAAGTACTTAGGGAGCCCTGCATTCACTGTTAGATGGTTTGATACTGACAAGTTCAAACAGATGGGAAATTCACTGATGTGTGAGCCAACTCATATGCCCACCTGTTCCCAATGGGTTAGACCAGTGCAGAGTTCCAATTCACTGATCACACAGATACCCCTGGTTAAATCAAATAGGTCATGAAATAAAACCAAAGGTAAAAGGATTGCTGATGTTGGTAGAGTTGGTAGAGAAATAAAAGTAGATGGAGGAAGAAAGTAATCAGAATAGAATATATACATGTCTGAGAATGTCAAATAAAATTAATAAAAGAGACAACATGTATAAAAATTATAAACTGAGAAATTTATTCCATATTTGGAAATCTAAAACAAAGACAAAGAAGGAATATCTAGCCTATAGGAGAGAAAGTGAGCTAGCTGAGTTTTGCCAACTATAGACTGCAGTAGTTTGAATGGGAATGGTCTCCAAAGGCTCATATATTGATTGTTTGGCCCCCAACTGTAAACTCTTTTGTAACAACATCCAGTGTGTTGGAGTCTCAGAGGTAGAGCTATGTTAGCAGGACATAAGGCGTACACAGCCAAGTCAGCCAATGCACACTTTATTCAAAGTTTCAACATCTTTTATACAAAAGGCAGAATATTTTCCACAGTTTACAGTAGATACTGTTTACCTAGCAATAGCTTATCTTATCTTGGCTTAAAGTGACCCAAACCTCCTTGAAGACTGAGAAATTTGTCTGTAGTCCAACTCTCAGATGTGTTGCTATGAACAAAGTTGCTCTCTCATGAGAAGAAGATCATGAAGGGCACTCCCTCAGACAGGCAGCATCGTTGTCAAAGTATCAGGATTCTCTGAAGAGAAAGTAGGCCTCCTCTTTATCTTAGTATTTTAAAATTGACAGAATCCTTCTCTGCCCATTAGCTAGCAACCTGGGAGCAGTCTCCTCAGACCATTTCTCTACAGTATGGGAAGGACTAGAAGGTGTGACTTTGTTGGAGGAGGTGTGTCACTTCAAGTTTCTAAAACTCACATCATTTTCATTTACCATATCTCTGCCTCCTACATGCTGATATGGATGTAAGCTCTCAGCCACTGCCTAGGCACCATGACAAACCATTATATAGATTTCTCCTTAAACTATAAACAGTTTGTTAATATAAGATTTATAAACTATCTAACATACTATAAATAATAAAATAAGTATTAGAATGTATTAATTAAAACCTATTTTAAAAGATTATTTGCAAACTATTTCTTTTCACCTCATTATACTTATAATTATTTAATAGATTTTAGTGGCAATGATTTCAATCTCTACCTTCAAAGGATGCTTTATGTTTGTTGGTCTCCAAAATGAACTGACATTTGCCTAATAGAGCAGCCAGTGTCTTTTGTTCCTGGTTAGTATTAGAGAGATTTAAATATCAGGCAAGACTAAATAGTGATATCATGAGGTTACAGGAAGGTTAATGTTATTTAGGCAGATGGTAAATCGCAGATACAACCTGTTGTCACAATAATAATTATGTGTGGAAATACAAGTATCACAAATAAAAACTGAAAAAAAATTTCTCCACACATATACACAAATTCACTAATAACAATTTTCATAGCATAAGTAGCTATTTGTCACAAAAAATGTTATGTTCTTATTCATCAGTCATTATATAGACTAATGCATTCAACATATTTAGTATATATTTAACCATTATTTTCATGCATATTTCTAGGTAGTAATGGCTTGAACATTTATTCTTTTAAAAAATGATGAATGAAGTATGTTTTCTGACTCATTATTATATACCCACTCTTCTATATCTAAGAACAGATTCTAATAGAAGATATGATGACTCAAGTCTGTGATATGAATATTGGGAAGAAAGCCTGGGCTACATAGTGCATTCTATGGGAGACCTGGGCTACCAACTAATCTGAGGAGAAATCAAAGAAAAAAATTCAGATTTCAAATTATTTACTCCCCTAATCCAGACATGTAGTTCAAATAAATTATATTTAAGTTGTGTTTTCTTTGATCAAGGCTGTTGTTACTTTGCAAATATAATTTGTAGCTAGAGTCTCCAGGTCAGTTACTGGGAAATGCTCATTTTTCTCAGCAGGTACTCCAGTGAATGTGATTATTAGGTTTTTAAAGGAAGGATGATATTTCAAAAATCTGTAAAACAAGCTCTGTCCCAATGCTTTGAGGTGTTTGTTCTCTGATTTTAAAAAGAATGCTATAAATGTTGGCATTTTCTTATTAGAAGGCCTGATTTGTTTTCTAAAGCAATCCCCAGGGATATTCACAGTGAAGCCTAGTGTGCATGAGATGGCTGTCAGATGAACAGCTGCCCTCTGAAAGCAACCAATTAAATAACACAGCCGTCTGAAGCTGTCACTTGAAATCACTGCAGCTCATCTAAACAAGTGATTGAAAAGTCGTAGTAAACATCTCTGAGATGGGAGTCATGAAGGTAGCTGTCTCAGATACAGAGAATCATTAGATGGCAAATAGGTAGTTAGTTGTAGATAGTCTTCTCTCTAAGGCAGAGATTCCTCAAAACACATTTTCATAGAGCAAAGAAAGGCAAACTGCCTAGTTTTGTGTTATTGGCTGAGAATGTATTAGCAAGCAGGACAAGCCAATGGGAATCCTAAATTCTATGGTCTTCAGGAGAATAAAAAAGTAAGATTATTTGCTGGGCTTGTTCATTGATCTGGTGTTGTGGCCTTAGAGGTTTTCATCTGACTTTTTCAACACAAGCAACTACTATCTAATGACTTTATTAGCATCACTTCCAATAGTCATTTAGGGTGATAACACATTCAGTGTGCGCTTTGCTCTACTTCTTACTTTTCTACAATGTGTGTGTGTGTGTGTGTGTGTGTGTGTGTGTGTGTGTGTGTGTGTAATATGTAAGCACATGCATGAATACACTTTACTATATACAACTTTAAAGAATAATATGTACAGATCTCTATATCATATATGCCAACACAAAAATTACTACTCTTAATATATGTGACCACTGTCATTAAATAGTATAATTTGTATGGGCTTCTTCTGATTTTAAAGTTTACCTATAAAAATTAATTTATATAGGCATATGTGCAAATAAATGTAAAATCCATCAATAAATTTCATTTAAGACCATTGATATTTCACATTTATAATTTTTAACCATTTTAGTACTTCTAAAATTGAATTATAATAAATATCTTTCTTAAGTGCTCTGGAAAGAAATATGCAGTGGAAGTTTTAAAAGACATTTATCCTTGAAATTAAACACAGATTATTCCTAAATTGCTTTGAAATATGCCAAAACATATAAATATATAATGAGATAATTGTAGTTTCTGTTTAACCAATTATATGTTAGGATGTGCAGCATAAATTTTATTTTTCACTTTTGTAAAACTCAATGCTAGGTATAATTTTGAGTCACTGTAACAGAACGGTGTCATGTACAAGTAGGTGCCCATGAAGATTAGACACCCAGGGTTACAGGATAATGGCTTAACTAATATTTTAAGTGTTTGTATGAGTAATTAAATTCCATTGGAAATTTGCTATCAAAAGGTGAGCTTGCTACAGGCTGAAACTTATGAATGTTATCTGCCACTGCTAAATGTGGGCTTCATGATAGATTTGGCATTTACTTGATGAGAACAGAAAGCTTTCTTATTTTACGAATTCCTACAATTACTTCACCCCTTTCTGCTGGAAACAACCCTATGTCTTTCTATTCTGTTTGCCGTACTGTCCTAGGCATTATCCCCGACCTCTACATTCTATAATTACATGGGGGAAGCACTCCAAAGCCATGACAGTAAAAGCAACATCAAAAATAAAAAGTTTCCTCTAATGTTCACAGTAGAATAAGAGTTATTGATTACTGGACAAATGGCAAACATTTTTTTTTACATAAGTAAGATCTAGAGAAATGGATGTTCAAAAGATTGTAAGAAGGATCAGGGCAATAGTTATCCAACTTTGACATATCAAATCCATCTGCAGGGCTTATAGTACTACATTTATGGACTCTAATATCAATGTTTATAAATTTATAGCATGGTAGCACTTGTAGGTTCAAGCCATCTCTTGAAGAAATTGACTAAGTCCCCACTTCTGACGCTCCAGGGAGAGTGAGGCCAGTAGCTTCCCATTGCTGTGTTGGGCATATCTGTGACATGGAAGTGAGGGAAGGCTGATTTTACTTTATAACCTGATTTACCAGCATAGTACAGGCCAGGATAGGCAAGGTTCACATTTGTAGCAGATTTTCAGAGGTTACTAATGTTATGAGAGTCCACATTGTAAAAACAGTGAAGGAACTTGTGTAGTCAAAAATACCTTTGACTTCTTAAACTATTTAGCACTAATAAGCTATTTTAAAGCCTTATATTTAATAAGCTCTAGAAAATAGGCAACTTCTGGATCCAAGGCTCAGATGTCATTGCAGAAGGCAGGGTGGAAATACCATAAAAGCCAGAGAGATTGTTTTTCCTAGTAATGTTAGAAGCTACATTCATAAAGTCTCATCAACATGACTGCCTCAACATGAGTTGAACAAGAATAACAGTAATATACTAAAGTAGATATTGGGGTTGGTGAGGTGGAGATGGGACACAGATGAGACATCCAAGAGGCCTCAACTCTATACAAAGAACTAGAAGCAACTAAGGAATCCTGAAAGCAAGATATATCATCTTCCCCAGATTATCCAGTACCAAGTAGTCAGCCCTGAAGATATACCATACAAGTAACAATATACAGACTGAATTGGTTGTATTGATTTATGCATATGAATTTAAGAATATGTATGTACGTACATATATGTATATAACAACAATTTTTTTTCTTATAAAAAACAACATTTAATTGGGGCTGGCTTACAGGCTCAGAGGTTCAGTCCATTATCATCAAGGTGAGAGCATGGCAGTATCCAGACAGGCATGGTGCAGACAGAGCTGAGAGTTCTATGTCTTCATCCAAAGGCTGCTAGTGGAAGACTGACTTCCAAGCAACTAGGGTGAGGGTCTTAAGCCCACACCCACAGTGACACACCTACTCCTACCAAGTCACACCTATTCCAACAAGGCCACACCTCCAAATGGTGCCACTCCCTGGTGCAAGAATATACAAACCATCACATACAAACATACATACATATTAAAAGGTATGAACAAAAACTCAGACTATCTGCAATTGATTCCCAAGTATATAACAACAATTAATGAGAAAATAAGACATGAATTTTAAAGAGAGCAAGGAATGCTTTGAAGGGAGAAAAGGGAAGGGTTAAATAATATAAAATAATCTCAAAAAATAAATAATGGAAAAAAGTAATGTTTATGAGTAAAATTTAGGGGGCTGGAAAGATGTACAGAGTGAGAATGTCAGTTATTAATTTACAAACTGTAACCTCACATAGTCTAGTCTGTCAATGTGTGTGCTACTCGTGAATATTCCAGCTCCAGGTAAACTTACTAGGAAATTTAGTTCTGTCACAAAGTCACTTTAGTGAACAAAATTCAGAACCGAAGAAACCAACTAAATGTGGTCAATAAGTAGCAGGTCAAACTAGAACTTGTTTCTTTTCTTTTTTTGTTTGTTGTTTTTTTTTTTATTTCAAATATTTTTGTAATAGTCTCTGAAGGTTACTCATGTGTCAATTCTTAGAGAAGATGAATAAAAATTAAGAGGCTAGACTCTGAGGTCTGTTAGCATGATTTTAGACCATTTCTTCAACCTTGGTTGCATTATGTTAGGTTTTTTACTGAGAGGCAACAAAGATGTAGGCACTGTAATTTACCTGCTTTTGTAAAGTCCATGTTCTAGAGGTTGTATAGCTGTAAATAAAGCCCTAAGTTAAACATTTTTGTGAAATGCATCATAGATTATCAGCCACACAAATGCTCAGAGAGGAAATGAAGAGATGTCTCAAGGATATAGAGCCTGCATTATGACTGCAGAGTACCCAAGGCTCCACTCACATCAAGTGGCTTACAACCACCTGTGAATCCAGCTCCAGGGGTCTGCTCCCATCTTCTGGCATTCACTGGCAACTGCACTCACATACATGTTCCTCAAAGCGGACACACAAGCATACACATAATTCAAAGTTAAAGTAAATCTTTAAAAAATCTCAATGATAGATCCATTATTATTGTTGTCTCTCATCTATTCATCACAAAAACATATTTATTACTATATTCATTCTTAGTTGATCTTGTAAATAAAATAAATGAAACTCATAAATATGCTCTCTTGCCCAGAGTTTTACTAGAAGCAGAAGAACCAACATGTGAAAGTTCTGTGTCAGCCTAAAAACAGCATGTACTTAATTGATTCAAAGTAACTGGATCTCTTATCTAACATCTACTCTCCTCTATCCCAAGGCAGTATAACCCTGCTTGACTCCCTTTTCATTTTACCTATTAGAACAGTTTCTTCTCAGGTACAAACATACACTGTTTTGCTTATGTCTTTTCTCTTTCTAAGACAGTGTTGCAAATCTTTGACGTGGGTGGTTTTATTTTCTGTCCTGAATTATGCACTGGGTGATGCCCATCTTCATTTTCTTAATGAACCACAGAATAGAAGATACTTGGTACTGGCTACATCAACATATTAATATCATATTTGCATTTCTATTTGCCTACGTCCTGGAACCCAGGCCTTAATAATGTCATCATCATTAAATATTTATCAGGATTTTATATGTACATTCATGGCTAAGACTTGGAAATAATGCAAGTAATGAGAACCAGAAACAAAAAGATGTCTTTATAAGTTACAATTAAAATGGTTTCACTGATCTCAGATATGATTTGTTTAATCTGTAGGAAATAAGAAAATCTACTTTATTTTATTAAGACTAATTCTACTCTTAATTTCTACTATGATTTATATCCTAAAGGCTCCATACTTTATTATTTATGATTTGATATTAATACCAAATTCAGTGGTTTCTTTAGCATAGTAGGTGTTCAATAAATATTTGATGAAAGTTTTCCGGAGAGGTGTTCCAAAGATGGTGAATGGATATCCTGCAGATTTATTAAGTATGTTAACTTCTAATGAGCATTTTCAAAGAATATTAGACTTCACTGATATGAGTTCTGATGTCTTTGTATCTACATATAATAGAAGAAGCCTCAGTTTCAGGCAGGAAATATTGTTGTCATCACCTCATCTCTCTTGACCGCATTTCTTTATAAAACAAAATGCTGCAAGAAATATGTTTTGAGAACTGGTCTATTTCTATAATTTGGTCTAATGGTAATACTTTTAAAGTGGGGGGTAGAGGGAAGATTATTCCAAGTTGCTGCTAAACCATGAAGATTAGTTGCAGAATCAAACATGAATAGATCTTTGATTTCATGTGAATGATATGACACATAAGCAATAATCATCATCACCTGGTGATTTGCTTAAGAGACCTCACAAGTTCCACAGGAAATCCTGAAGTAGACAGTGGCACTTTTAGAATCACAACAGGGAGTGGGGGGTTAACAATGACAAGTCACAGCTTTTGAAAACTTCATGTTAAATGAACAGCTCCTGAAACATCACATGATTCCTAGTTCTGAAAATGACATACAACTGTAGTTAGAAATAATCAGCTCTCATGGCTGATTATGTAACAGCTTCCCAGAGAACAAACAGCCAATTTACATAAATATTTCTCTTTTCTTCTTCTCACTTTTACAGAGCTGCACTGGCAATTAGGGTGCAGAACTGTAAGGGAAGGAGAGGGGATATGAAATGCAAAGATTATCTGAGGCGTACTTTAAAATCTACTTTTGACACCCTCCTACAAACCACTGGCACCTGAGACTTACATTTTAAAACTGGGTTAATTCTCCCACTAGATTTAACCTCTCCCCTGCAGTGTAACTTGCAAAGGGGTTTTCACTTGTTTCTTAGCATTTATAAGAGATGAGCTAAATAAATTAATTGCTCCTTTACTTTTAATTCAAACATTCAGATCCCCAAAGAATTATCCAGGTAGGTATTGGGACTTACCAGGAAACCGATAAGGACTCAGTTTGATAGAGTTAGTTACCTAAGTGAGCGAAACTGACTATTGAGTAGCAAATGCATGTTAGTTTCACTTATTTCTGTTTAATAATACAGAGAATACATAGTGCCTTTTGGTGAAAATAATTACAGGGAAGACATTAAGTTGCAAACTCTGTTAATTAAAAATATTTATTTGGGAAAATAGATCTGTGAAATCTATAAATCTCAGCAGTTAGCTGAAATGTGAGGAATTGATATATAGGAGGAGGAGATAGAAACTCAACCTGAAGAGAATTTAGCAATTGTAAAGTGGATTAGGAGTAAGGCTGAGAAGTAGCTGGGTCATTGCATGAAGTCAGAAACCAAGCCAGCGTCTAAGAAGAAGGATTTTAAGCTGAGAATAGCAGAATTAGACTCAATAATTTTTCAAAGAAATGGTTATTTTGTTCTCCTCATGGAGAATAGATTGGAAGAGGCAAGAATTGAGACAGTACAGACTTTGACATAAAGAATGAGGGGGCTTCAGTGGCATGAATGGAAGGAAGACTGAAAAAGTAAAGAAACATGAGTTTGAAAAACAAACATTCTGACTGGATGAGGCACCTACAGGAAGAGGGTGAGCATGCTTGTATGCCTTGTTTCTGAGGGTATAGAAAGTGCATCATGTCTTGATATATAGAGATAGATTTGCTATTTATTGCTAAAGGAAAATGGAAGTGCATATGGAAAGACCTGCCATTTATGAACATGTTACATGCTCTAGTGCCTTCTTGTCATAATGTCAAGCAGGCCATTAGAGTTTTGTTCTCTGTCTATTCCTCTTTTCTGAGCTCCAGATATGTATGCCTGAGTCAGTGCCATAGAAGTGGCAAAAACAGTGGGACAAGACAAGCTCACCTTCAGAAATAGTACCAAGTCCCCAAACACTGATCTGCCATAGGCAGGAGAGACACTGAAAGGAGACATCAAGGAAACACGAGTGACAGAAGAATGACTATGAGAAAGGCCAGAAAACCACATTACTTAGAATTGTTGGAAATCAAGTAATGGGAAATAGTTCTCTGGTCAACAGAAACCTGATCCTACTTATTAATCATATACACATAAGCACATAGCATTAACATATTTACACCCACACTCATACATATTATATTATATTATATATATATATATATATATAACACACATATATATAAACACACATACATGTGAACATATCACACACATACAACACCACACATTTATACATATATATAACATACACAACATATACATTATAAATGTATATGTACTATATATACATATGTACCACTCACTATTATGTATATTTTTACATACAGTACATAGTATAATATGTACCACTCACACATGTGTACATATGTGTATAATATACATAAAATAGATGCACATCTTTATGGACTGGTAGGAATGCAAAAGGCCACTGAGGTAGCCCGTAGAGTTTATTTTTACTTGGATATGTGTATTAAATACTTTTCAGCTTTCGGGTGGCATTTGAAATGTAAATGAAGAAAATATCTAATTAAAAAAAACTAAAACTAACTAAATAAATATATGTACATACATACATACATACTTTCAAGAGATATTTTATGTAATTATAATGTTACTTTTAAAGATATATTATGAGGTTTAAGATAATATATTTTAAATCAAGTTTCCCTGGTAAGAATTCCCAAAACCAAGATTATGTAAAGAAAGAAAAAATTACATAGATAAATAAACCAATAATTTTCAATGAAAGTGACTCCTGGTTTTAGTATATATTTTGATTACTGACACTGAATCTGATACTGGTATAGGAAACAAAGCCACATTAAATTTGTTCTCACCCAAAACTGACAATTTATTAGGGTTCAAATCCTGCCCATAGAGAATTTCCCTGTAATTTTAATATTAAAGTGTATTTAAAAAAAAAAAAAAAAGGTACCTTTTTAGACTTCAACAGTGAAATGGAAAGAAAGACCAGATCTAATTGGTTTCTTCAAGGTATAGAAAGACAAATTTCAGTGTCTTAATGATGCTATAACACAGTGTTATAGACTGGATAGCCCAAGATCAACTGGAAGCATTTAGCAAAGATCTTTTTACAATTTCCTCACATAGCAGGAGAATGAAGACAGGCAAAAGGAGAATTATACAGCTATGACCACACTATAAAACCTCTTCCTGTAAAAGCCTTAATCCCATTCATAAAGAAGGAGACCTGCACCGTGATCACTTCTTAAAGCTCCCACCTTATAATGCCTTATTACAACAGCTGGATTTTAAAAGGAACACACTCAGCTCCTATCAGATATGTTGTATCCGGTAGGCAACATACCTTGAACAAAACTTCCTTTCACTCTAAACTTTAAATTAAGACGTTGTACATTTGACCACTGTTCATATCATCTGAATATGCTATGTGATCTTAGCTGTGCTTTGAGGTTTGCATCATTCTAATTGCAATGAAACCAGAGTCACAAAGAGAAGGGATCACCTGCTCAAAGGTCTTATAGCCATTAAATAATTGAACTAAGATCCAAATTCAAATACTGTGGCTACCAAAACTCAGCTGGTTGTCAATGCATTAGACTATTTTATTGCAGTCATAATGAAAAATTGTTATTACAAATAATGTTATTTTCCCATTTATAGAATTAATGGTTGATAAGCACTCAATGACATTGAAAAGAATCTTGCCCCCAAATCATTACCAATTCTGATTCCTCAAATTGAAAAATTGCCTTATTTGTTCTTAAAAATCATCTTATTTGTGTCTTGAATCAAGCTAAGTTCTACTTGGGAAATTCTAAAGATTGGCTTTTGTTTCTTTTCAGCCACAGAGTACTATTTGAGGAAATAAATATTTACCTTTAATGCAATCTGATTAAAGAGCAAATTGGAGAATCAACGCTACAATTAGTCATATAGACACAACTGCTTAATTCCAAGAGCAGAGTAAATACATTGGAATGGAACAGGAGAAAGTGATTTGATTAGGCTCATCAGTACAACACTGGCACACACACCTTTGCTCTGCAAAGTCTGTGGCTTAATTTCCTTCAGAGTTTACTTCTGTCAGGGAAAAAAATGATAACTTCTCATTTTCAAGGTGAGAACAAACTTCTGGGAGGAAATATGATTCATATATGCAGACTTACTTTTTAAGTAAAATACGTTTTTCCCCCACTGTGAACTTAGCCTCCTGAGGTATGTGTGAGACATCGTACTATTCTTTTCCTAAATGAAATGTTGTGCTTCAATGACTTTAAGAAATATTTATTCAGCATTTACTCGTCTCAGATAATCTTGCAGGCAATCGCTGTACAGTAATGAGCAAGAAGACAGTATCTCTTCATCCATGAAGCTTAAAATAAAATGAGCTAATAAACTAATGAATGCCTATATAAATAATTTCCAGTAAGTGTTATATGAAAGACATAAAGCAGGATGATTCGGTGTCGATTCAGCTAGAGAGCAGACTCTGTATACAAGGCCCAGGACAGCTTATACTGTGAACCAAACATTTCTCTGGATATGTAACAGAGGTCGCATGCTGGGTAGGGAATGGTCTGGCACTTTTGGTTTTGTGTTTGATTATTTTTAGCTCAAGTCTTTTGAACTATTTGAAATACAAATGGTATTCTGTAAATATTTTCGAGTAGCAACACCAACCACAAAATGTGTTTCTTCCAGGCAAACACTGTGTGCAGTAAGAGTGCTAATTTTCTTCCAGAGAAGCACTGACATTTCTTAATTACTCTCCTCATGAGTAGTCATGTATAGCGATTACTGAAGGCTCAGCAGAGCGTTGTTCTACCCAACCCTTGGAGAACAATAATGCTGACAGTTCAGGGCTTCAGTGTCCAACACACTTTTCCTTTCTCTTCATTACCCCTGCTAATTACTCTGGCCAGTGGCTATTGTGCAGATCTTCTCCCTTCCCGTAACCCCTGCAGCCCTCTCTACTGTCAGGGAAATTTACAGTAATGGCATAATGTGGTCTCCCAGCCATGCTTCTCTGAGAATTCTTTAAAGGCACCACTTTCTTTCACTTAACGTCTGAGTCAGTGTACCAAGTGACTGATACTTGAAGTCTAGACTAATGGGCACATGGCAGTACCACTTGTTCTGAAAACAAAGAGCATCTGTTTTCCCAGAAATTCTGACTTTTAGAATGAATAATTTTAAATGTCAAGTCACTATGCCAAGGGACATATTTTGAGTATTTGTCTACTAAAGCCAATGTTTCCACACATTTTTTTTTAAACTTAGTTGAAAAGTTTTGACATCAAAGAAATGCTATAATGGTATTGTGATTAATATTTACATTTATCTTTGTTATCGAACGAACTTGATACATTTGAATGGTGTGAAATTCCCCCTATTTTAAAATATAACAGCAAAGATATAAGAAGTATTCTTGTGTCTGTGTAGGCGTGTGAATTTATTCATAGTCTCAGGCCATTCAGGCTGGCCTCAGGACACTCTTGCCTGTTTCCCAAGTGCTCAGATGACAGGTGTACACCACAATACCTGGTTTACAGGGTACTCAGAACAAAATGCAGGACTTTGTTCTTGGAAGCAAACACTTTGCCAATTTATCTAAGTCCTCAAGTCCTCATCAAGTACAGTCTACAGAAAAGATAAATTGATTACCTTAGGAATGTGTTTGCTGATGCATTTGTTAGGTTCTAAAAAGAAAATGGGAGCTACAATGACTTATCAACCAAAGGAGGAAGAACATATAACTTTATTTTTGAAAATATTTTCTTTTAAATTTCACATACCAATTCACATTAGGTAGGTGTTTTATTTTTAATCTCAATAAATGTATCTGTGGCTCAGATGTTAATACCATTCCTTTTTTAAATAGGAGAAAAACTGATAGTTGAGAGATTTATATAACTTCCACAGTGTCATATATAGTGATCATAAATAGCTGAAATAAGGTTAGACAACAAAGTAAACCTGAGTTCCAGACATACACATTACTTTTTTCATATCAAAAGAGAAGCAGTACTAGGAAGTTAATCTCATTTTCCTACCTTGAACTGGAGTGGCAGATGATAAACAAATGGAAGTTACTAATGCCACTTCTCTTGTGATTTTCTTTGAGTCAACATGGCTATAGAATTGAAGGTACTTGCAATGTCTTTCAGAATTTTAAATGGGATAAGATCAACTTAGAATCAGGTCACTCAAAGGAATGCTTAAGGGAAATACTTCTATACCATGCAGAGCCAAGAAAGTGGTAAACATTAATATTTAATATTGTTTCTCATTTATTAATAGTATTCATTAACCATCTTTTTGCCTGGGAATGAAAGGCATCAAGTAGCACCAATTAAAATGATAAAAGGCAAAGTACTCTTCATTGCTGTAACTGTGAATATCAGCACATACAATGTTCCAAGAAAGATAATATGTGCTAATGGCTATAAAGTTCAATTATCATATGGTGTGCCTAATTATGATACCTTGCTATGACCTTAACTAAAAGATTCTAGACCTTATGTAAATAATACATTTACATATAGATACAGAAATGTGCCAATGTAAGCATGAATTGAATTAACCAAATTTCATGTCTTTATTTAGAAATGAGATAGAAACCAGAGCACACTTTTCCATATAAATAAAATTATAAATGCTCAGCTGCATAAACAGATCCACAAATTCAGTAGTGCCATGGATGTATATTTATGTTATGCCAACTATTTGCAGGATCTCCTTGTGCTTAGAAAATATATGTCCCATGATAGTCAATACAATGCCCAGTGACCATATAGACCTTATCGTCTTTGCTGGAGTACATACATAGAAGTAGACATGTAATAGTAGCTGGTAGTGGTAGCACATACCTTTAATCCCAGCACTTAAAAGTAGAAAAGGGAGTGTTAATAATTCATGGGAATTCTTAGCTACATAGAAAGTTCAAGGCCAGCCAGGGGCTCATGGGACTGTGTAAAGAAAAAAATAAAAGTGAGCAAACAAGAAAAAAAGAAATTAAGAAAGAAAGGAAGAAAGGAAGGGAGGGAGGGAGGGAGGGAGGGAGGGAGGGAGGGAGGGAGGGAGGGAGGGAGGGAGGGAGGAAGAAAGGAAAGAAGAAAGGAAAGAAAGTTACATGATAATATAAAAATTATCAAATATCAAGTTAACAGTGAAGACAACCTTCTTTAAAAAAAATAGACATAACTCTCGGGAATGAATAGTCTTGGAGGTTTTACAATGGAAGCCAGAGTTTAATAGGGACAGAAGAAAACTATTGGAAATCCTGAGGCATGGATTCTAAATATGGTGAGTTACGAGAGTATGAACACTCTCCTGCTAGTGCACAGGTTGTGAAAATACAGGAGTCAGCAAGAGCAAGAATAGGCAAGCAAGGCTGGAAATCGGAAACCAGATCAATATTGTGAGCTTCATCGTGCTGGTCTGTGCTGCTCCAGCAGCTGCATGCAGAAGCAGTTCTGTAATGCCTCAAAAAGTCAATTAAAAGTTGAAAACCATGCTATACAAAAGGAGAGTGTGGGGCAGCATGAGGCAGACAGCAAACAGGCACAGTGCAAAGAGTCACTTTAGTCTCTGCTCTTTTTAAATCTTCCCTCTGGGGCCTACAGTCCTCCAACTTGTGTCCAAACACAGATGCTCAAACTCTACGCTGACCATTTGAACATCAGACTCCATTCTTTCTCAGTCAAGAGTCCAAACTATTTGAGAATAGTTAATAAATGTTTGAGCAAATTAAATTACCCACCAGAGAAGTGAAAACTTGCTTAGATCCTGAGGATATCTGTAGTAAGAAGGGACTCTTCCTAGTGATTTGGTGGAATTGACATACACTACTACAAAAACTTCTTTATTTGCTTCTTTACAGTTCTATCAATGGATCAGGGACAGGGACTTTATTTCTTTAACTATATGTGCTAAATCAGTTTTACTCCTTTAGTGCTATGGGTGTTTGGCCTTGAACTTTTGAAACCAAGATAATAATAGTAGTTAAGATTGTGATGTTCCCTCTAAAATTTGACCCCTTTATTATTATGAAATTGTACTTTCTCCCCACTATAATATTTTTGCTTTGAAATTTACTCTGCCCTTTATAAAAGTACTCATTTCACATTTATTTTTATTTCTGTTGACTGTTTATTGTGCACATAGGTGTGGCATGTTTGAGATTTATCATTGTGTATTGTTTGTATATGCGACTCTGTGTTTTGTTGTTTTGGCCCCTTTTCTTGGTATTTGAAGTTTATCTCCAATATTGGCTCATTTATTTATATTTATATGAGTATTATACATAATGAGAATAGTTATTCTATTGGTTTTATGCTTCAGTTTCTATTTATTTGTGTACTTTTACTCTTTGACCAGAGGATTAAAATGGAATTGTTAATAGTTGAGAACTAGATTAATTTTTATTCTCACAAAAATGGTCACATATTGTTCTAAGATGTTGCTAAGTTACTAGAAAGCAAATGACAAAGCTTACTTTGAAGCTTCATTAGGTCAGACCTAAACTGTACTTAATCTGAATTAATCGCCACACTACTGAGTCCTTTCTTTAGTTTTTAACTGATGCATCCTAGTTTGGGTATTTTCTGCTTTGGCTATTGAGAATAGAAATTCTTCAGGGCACAAGTGAAATCCAAGCATGGTTCTCTGAGGAATTTGAATACTTTCAGACCTGGCCTCAGGTGATATCAAAATGTTCACTTGCAAATCTTGATAATGACTCCTCAAGGGGTGATAACACACCCCAGTTCTCTGGGTTCTCAGTTTGCAACTCGCTTAACCACTAACCCCATGCTATTCTCTGGTATCTAGATTCCTGCAGAGCTTTGCCACTTGACATAAGATGGTAGAAAACTTGGGTTTTTTTCTTTATACTGGGCAGCCTTGAAACTTAGCATGAAGATGGAACTGGAACAGATAAGTTACCCCCACTTCATCGCCTGTTCATATTGGTGTCTTGACTAGCATTGCTTGATGTGATTTTATCTAGTTCTTAGTTGTTATGCTACCATCTAGGGGTCTTGACTGGATTTGTTTGCTCTGCTAGTTAAAGTATTATAAGTCAGCAAATATCTCAAGCAGGACACGTAACAGCAGGGAAGAATCTCAAACACAGAAAACAAAATCACCTGGATAAAAAAGGCTTGAACTAGAAATGAGGAAGAGACGCTGAGAAGGAAGGTAGCCATTTTGGATATTGGTCATCTTTATTACCTTGTCATGGCTTCTTGGTCAACCTATCAGGTAATCCGCATACTTTTTATTCCCTCAGAGAATGAAGATGTTCCTCCATCTTGATCAGAAAGCTAAAACTAAAATGAATTTTGCACACAAGTGGTAGCTAGATTTCAATTCCTAAACGCAAACTTCTGAATTTTATCTGAAAAATAAAGCCATCTATATTCAAAAGTTTTCCCACAAATATCTTGTAAAAAAAAAAAAGTGTTCTGCTGGAAAATTATGAGAGACAAAGGCCCCTTGGTGAGCAGGTTTATTCATTCATTCATTCATTCATTCATTCATTCATTCACACATTAATTTATTCATTATTTTGTATATGTTTTGACTGTATGTATATATGTGCCATATGTGTACCTGGTACCTGCACGGGTATATATATATATATATAAATGTATGTGTGTGTGTGTGTGTGTGTGTGTGTGTGTGTGTGTGTGTGTGTGTGTCCGGTCCCTGGTAAATGGATTTATTGGTTGTTGTGAGCTGCCATATAGATGCTGAGTACAAAACCCAGGCCCTCTGCCAGAGAAAGGGCTCTCACCCTTTGAACCATCCCTCCAACCTTGGGCAGCTTCTTTTCTCATGGAGTGGGTAACCATGATCAAATATTACCTTTGCCTAAAAGCATACCAATGATTCCAGAGAGTTGATCCTAGTTAGTAAGGGGGTGAGGGATGGGTGGGGGGCGGGGGAGGAAGAACATGTTCCCAACCCTGGTCTGTGAGTGACTTGAACAAGTCCTTTCTCAAAACAGCAGATTCTTTACTTAGAAGTATTCACAGCATTCATGCAGTATTAAATCTGTCCTATATTCAGAATACTATAAATATTCAAAAACAAACAGGCAGGAGAACATATATAGGTATGAAAGTTTCAGCTGGAAATTAAAACTAATAGAAAAGCGCTGGTGTTTAGAAATCAAACTTGTATGTTCCCTGTCTGTGTGTGTGTGTGAGTGTGTGTTTGTGTGTGTGTGTGTGTGTGAGAGAGAGAGAGAGAGAGAGAGAGACAGAGACAGAGACAGAGACACAAAGAGACAGAGACAGAGAGACAGAGACAGAGTATGTGTGTGTGTGTGTGTACATGTGTGTGCCTTTTTCTTCCTGTCTTGTTTCATTTCTTTATATCAATTATTTTTTCTTCAGTGTTCTATTTTGTGTTACATTTGAAATCTCCTACTGGGTTTTGTTCTAAGTTCAAAATAGCTTTCAGTCTCTTTTCAGCCATGTCCCCAGGATCTATTAATAGTATTCTGACAATGAAAACAGTGCTATTTAAAATGAAAGTGATGTATACTTTTACGTGTATAATTGGTGAGCCAATCAGTAGTTGTGAGTCCCATTTAAGTACATTAAGCAATAATGTCAAAATGTCATGCTGACAGAAAAAAATAGAAATTGAAGTTTATGAACTAAATATAAATCAATATAATGACTATAATAGACATGCTTTGCCTGATTTGAGTAAAATCTAACTTTCACTGATTAGATTAACTGTTTAGGTACCTGTATATTCTTTCAAAACCTAAAAAAAATATGAAGAATTAAAAAATAGAAGACATATTTCCCTATAATCTGATGAATAGGTGCTTTGAAACCAAATGAAACAAATGGTCTAATTATATAGATAGATGTAAGTTGGGACTCCTCTTTCCCACATGAGCCTTTGGGCAATCATGTCACTTTCCCAAAGGAGCAGGAAGAGCAACATGCAGAGAGCAGTGCCACTTCCAAGTGGGTTCATGGACATGTGACTTTAAAGAAAGCTGAAGGAGGAACCTGAGTTGGGGAATGTGGTATATGGACCCTTTATGTGCTCACTTCCTTCTTGGGGGAAAGAAAGTCACACCATGCTTCACAGTGTCATTTTCTGTCAGCTTGTTCTGCATTTTCAAGGAGATTAAGAAGGTTTCTTACTGATCATCATTTTGTTCTTAAGTTTAACTTGTCACTGAATGAAAGGAGAAAAGAGCTTACACAAGAGATTTGGACAGCCCATCTCACAGTCTCACACTGTTTGCTTTCTCTCATCATCTGACAAAATCCTATAAAGGAAGATCTTGAATATCTTGCTCCCAAACATAGGAGCATTTGCAGTGGAAGCACAACCATTGTGGCTCCAGATCCACTGCCAAAGCATGAGCACCTACAAAGTAATAACCAAGCTCTACCCAAAAGATGTATCACATTTTGCCAGTATTATATGCGCTAGTAGTTATTTGTAGACGAATCCTTATATCTTCTTTCTGATTCATTCATTTATTAGGCAGGAGTCTTTATGTTTTCTAGATTGTATCCAAAAGTTTGTATGGCCAAAATATAATCTAAAGAATTGGAAGGAAGATAGCATCCCCAAAGAAAATACAGACACAGGGAAAATATAAATTTACTATATGTGTATGTGAAATAAAAAGAGCTATTTACAATGTTAAAAGAATAATAGGACTCCTACAACATAGACACCACAAACAAGATACATTGTCTTTGTAGTTTCATCCAGAAACAGGAAAAGATAATATAGCATGAAACCTTAAATATTTATTGGCTATACTACAGAAGAGATGGAACTTAGATTCAAGTTTCTACAGGTGTTTCTGAAATGAGAACAAGTATAACTCATAGGAAGAATACTAGTGATATCAAATCTTACTGCAGTTGAATGAATCAAAAGCACTCATGCTGAGGAGTGAAAATCTGTGTTTTGGTCCTACAGTAATTCTGTTCCTCATTTGTGTTTAAAAGATTAAGTTGACGTAGCATATAGATAGAACAAAGGGACAAAATGAAAAATATATGAGAGGCCTCCTGTGACTGACTAAAGGAAAAGATGATAGATTACACTTGCAAACCCAAATATGGAGTTTGGGTAGCACATAAAGAGAGCTCAAGTTGCCCACATGAGGGCATTTAGTGTTGTTCTCTAGATTGTATTTATTTCATGATTTTTTTTTCTCGATAACAGTTTTGCTTGAGACATAGAGTGGTGTTGCCATTTGTGCCTGTGAGCAATGCTAATACAATAATGTTTATTGACAATAGAGGTAACACAATGGAAGAGTTTGGTTCATAGTGTCTCACACAAGAATTATAAGTACTCTACATAGGATGTTGAGAGCAGAGGTGGAGAGAAGCAGACAGACCCACAGAGTTTATGTGCCAGATGAGTCAGACTCAAGAGATGCTTTGGAATCACTTGACTGGAGGGGAAGACTGAAGATGAAGAACAAATTTAAATTTTATTTTAAAAATTCAGCTGAAGTATATGCCATATGTTTGGGGACATTGGGAAAGACAAAGAGGAGTCCAGTGGGGTGTGTAATAATTTTAGAACATGTACACATTTAGGTTGTCATAGCACATTTAAAGAGTAGCTAACACATATCTACAGAAATGGGCCGAGCTTCCATAGAGGACATTCAACTATCTTACTTCTCTCTGCTGCGTGTCACTTTCTGGAAGTTCATATATTACTTAATGGTCCTTAGTGATTTGAAAAGTTTACTTGTTTGTTTTTAACCACAGGCATTTGGACTCTACTGGTATAAATGTGGCTCTGAAAAAAGTATCATCTCGACAGCACCTTGTTCAGCTCTCACCCATAGCTTTTATAGACTGCTTCTACTGATGCCACCACTCACATGGTTGGCATCTCTTTATTTGGCTGAATGTTCACTGCAGAAGCTAGCTGGCAGAGTATATGGCTTACTGTTGGCCCTGGGTGCCAAGAATTCATGAGCCAAGAGGTTTTCTAGCTTACACGGCACAAGGGACAGTTCCCTAACTGATATATGACTTCTAACTTACCAACTCTGAATTGTTCTCTCCCCCAACTGATTTGTCATTTGAATTGAATCTCTGACAACTATTATGCAGAAAGGCTTTCCACTGTTATTGTGCCATTATTTTCTTTTAATAAATTATAGGTCAGTTGTTCCATAGAGGCAAAGAGTAATGTATACAATAAAAAGTTACTTTTGAACTTCACTGCTTAAACCCTAAGCAAATCTATAGTTTCCAAGGTAATTATTCTCTGATTTGAGTTAGCTATTATTAATAGCTACTGACTATTATTAACCTCCTCTTTTATTTTTCTATTATAAAATGGAGCACAGATGTGATTAAAAAAACTACACAATGCATATGCACTATTTAATACTTTTTTATAGGAGGAGCATCCATGTTGCTCTCACTCAGATGAAGACGTTCTAAAAGTCCTTCCTAAGGCCCTATCTTAGCTATGGCTCTCCCCTCAGCTCTAATAAGTCGCCATTAATATGACTTTTATGCTAATCACTTTGCTTTGCTTTAGAGTTTTATGAAAGAACCTTTAGGTGCAATAATTTATTTTTGTCTTTCTATTTTGTTTATACATATTCTATTTTTCTACTCTGCTGATCAGAATCAACATTATCCAAAGACACAAAATGAGCAGATTATAAATGTATATCTCTCTGTGTGTATGTATGCTAGCATATATACATATACATGTATACACAGATATGTAGCACAGACAGACACAAACAGAAAAAGAAATGGGGAAGAAGAGAGAATTGAAGTTGTGTTTTATTTATTCCATTTATACATATTCTAGTTCTCTTTCTAGTGTGCTAATCATTATGAATTTTCGCTAGCTTTCAGGTGTGCTGTTAAGCTGCTAGAGTATATTCTGTCCAGTTTCTTTTTGGAGGCACTCAGAGCTTTAAGTTTTACTCTTAGCACTGTTTTCATTGTGTCTCATAATTTTCAGTATGCTGTATGTTCATTTTCATTAAATTCTAAAAATCCTTTAATTCTTTCTTTATTTCTTCCTTTACCAAGTTATCATTGAGTAGGACATTTTGCAGCTTCCATGTGTATATGTGCTTTCTGTTATTTTTGTTGCTATTGAAGACCAGCCTTAGTCTGGGTGATCTGATAGGATGCATGGGATTATTTTAATCTTTTTGTATCTGTTGAGGCCTGTTCTGTGATTGATCATATGGTCAATTTTGAAGAAGGTACTGTGAGGTGCTGAGAAGAAGTTATATTCTTTTGTTTTAGGATGAAATGTTCTATAGATATCTGTTAAATCATTTTGGTCCATAACTTCCATTAGTTTCACTGTGTGTAAATTTATATATCTCTGTGTGCATGTATGTTAGCATATATTTATAACATATATTATGTATATACATATGCACATTTAGACAGAGATATTCAGCACAGGCATAGACAGGGAGAAAATTTAATGGAAAAAGATAGAGGAGTGATGTATTGTTTTTTCCTAATAGTTTGAGAGAGCATCTTTACTCTAGTTGGCCAGGTTCTTGAAGCTGGCTTTAAACTTGTGGCAGTCTTTCTGCCCTAGACTCCCAAGTGCGAGGATTATAGGTGTGTTAGACATCACACCCAGCAAAAGAGATTAGTTTTTGTTTTCCTTTTCAAAGACTAGTTCATGTAGTCATGAAGGCATGCCGAGTCTAAATTCTATGGGGTAGGCCAGCAAATAGACATGCAGGTCAATCCCAAAAGGAGCCTGCTGGCAGGATTTCCCCCTGTTTGTGAGAGGCCAGTCTTCATTCCATGGAAACATTGACTGATAGAGCCCACTGACCCACTGTGAAAAGCAATCTGCTTTGCAGGAACTCTATTCATCTTTATGTAAAATCACATCCAGAAAACACCTCGACAAAACACTCAGAATGATATCTTAACCAAACAACTAAACATAAAATCTTAGCTAAATTAAGTTCTAGATTAGTAATCCCAGATACATACATTTCCTTCTCCCTGCCACCTTTACCTTGGGATTTCTTTTCTGAAGCAATTAGCAGTTATATTTGACTTGGATATTTCCTGGAGATTCCTGATTATCAGGGAGTTTTGTATATTACTCTGCTGCTGGACACAAGGGATTGATCAAAGTTGAATTCTGTCTTACATTTTTCATTTGGTTTTAAAAGAGAGACCTATATGTTGATTTACCATTCTCAGTACAAGGAAAACTATAGATTTGTCATATTCTACTTCCACATTTATTCTTTCAGGGACCTCCATATTTATTTGCATAGTGATAGAGCTCGTTTATATCTACCAGCAGGATAGAAGAATTTCTCTCGCCCCCTCCCCCATGGCTTTGCCTGAATTTATTGTTTTGTTTTTGTTGTTGTTGTGTTTATCTTTTCTTTTTCTCTATTTTTTTTGCAACAGGTTTCTGTTTATTCTAAAACACTAATCTTCAAATTTTTATTTATCACTTGTTTTCTTAATGATAGCTCTCCTGATGGTGATGAGAAAGAAACACAATATAGATTTAATTTTCATTTTTCTGAGTGTGAAGGACAATGAACACATTTCCATGTTTGTTGGCCATTTGGACCTCTTTTGAGAACTGCCTTTTCATTTCATTAGCCCATCTACTGGTTCAATTATTTTGCTTCTTGGTATTTTATTTGTTAGTCATTTATATATTATTTCTGTTATGATCTAAGCAGTGGATGCCACAAATCACACCATGCTGTATTTCATGTTTGGGAGGTTTACTGGAAGGAGCTATATAGAAGCTTCTTATGGGTGAGTGTGGAGGGAAAGATGAGGGAGGGGAGAGCAGGGACTGCACACACACACACACACACACACACACACACACACACACACATCACGTATGCAGTGGGAGGATTTGCAGCTCATAGGGATATGTTGTATCTTGGCAGTTGATGATGACTTATTCTGTCTCTACTGGGCCTTTGGGGAAACAGTGCTGATGCCTTTTTGTTATGATTCCTCTTTTTGAGTTAAAGCTAATGAAGTTTTTTTCCTCCCATTCTTTGGGTTATATCTTGACAATATTACTTTGGCATCCTGGATATCTGTAAGTTCATGCATACCATATGTCAGTTCTGGGCCATATTTTCTGAGTAACTAGAATCCTTTGAGAAAGCACGCCTTCCCCCCCCCGACCCACCCACCCATGCCTATGTCTTGAACGGTTTTCCTTGTAGTTTTAGCTTTGAAATTAATGTCTTTTGTCAATTTAGAGTTGACTTTTCTATTTTACAAAGTGAGAGATAACAATGTAGTTAGTCTCTTGTTATACATATGGATCCAGTTTCCGGGTTCCATTTGTTGAAGATAATGTCTTTTTTTTTTTTTCCATTGTATATCTTGGGAATCTTTGAAATGGGGGAGAGAGCTTTGTTGCATGGGCTTGTATGTTGAGGCTTTACACCTTTCCATCGACTTATGTAACTGTTTTTGGTGTCAACTTATGTCATGTTTTGTGTAGTAGTATTCTGGCTCTTTAATACCTGAAATTATGTATGGTTATATAATCAACATTGCTGTGTTCACAGTTATTTGAGCTATTTGGAGAATTTTGTGCTTATGTATGAAATTTAACGTTTCTCACTTTTTGTGAAGCATTTTGTTGTTACTCTGGTGGAGATTGCTTTGAGTATATTAACTATATTTTGTAATACAAGTATTTTTAAACTATTAATTCTGCCAATCCATAGTCTTCCTCTTTTCATCTTTTTTTTTTTTTTTGGTTGTGAATCATATGCATTCTTCCCAATTCTGCATATAGGATTTGTTTGGCCTTACTCTGTACCTTACTTTCATCAATTGTTATTTTCATTTATTGTTTATTATTTTAAAACTTAATTGGAATAAATTTAATTTAAGCCTATAATTTTATTTTATTGTCTTCATTACTTTCAGATGATTGCTTTTTAATGGAACTTAAACTGTCAACAGAGTAATTTAATATTTGTTATTATTAGTCCAATATTGGAAGACAATAATATTACCCCTCCTTTTGTGCCCCATAAAAATGCAAATCAGATATAAGATGCTAGCTTTAGGTATTAATAAAGAGGCTTTAAAGACATTAGGGTAAAATTTCTTTGTAATTTTTAATATTCTTCTATGTGATATAAGTTCAATGTTGGTGTTATCATAGTTGTTTACATTAAGATTAAAATGATCCAATGATAAGATTTTTTTGTTTCTTTGTTTGTTTTTTTGAGACAGGTTTCTCTGTATAGCCCTGGCTGTCTGGAACTCACTCTGTAGACCAGGCTGGCCTCGAACTCAGGAATCCACCTGCCTCTGCCTCCCAAGTGCTGGGATTAAAGGCATGCACCACCACTGCTCAGCAGATAAGATATCTTTTATACATGTGTATCAAAGCTGGATAATTTTATTTACGGATTATTTTCTTTATTTTTTTTTAATTTATTTTCTTCACTTCCCTATTTTCCTACCTACACTTTTATACACACACCTCTCCTTGGTCTCTTTCAAACTTTTGGACATTTTTGTTTAATTATTCTTACCTGCATGTATGTATAAATTATATAGAAATGTTGGAAATCAGTATTATGTGTATGAAATTAGTAAAGAGTGTTAGTTCTAGAAACAGCAATTCAACTTCTGCAGTCTATAATACTGGGTAAGCACATTTGCATATAGGTTTAGCTACAATTTACTGTTTATGCAGATTTTTTTACAAATTAAATTCAATATTTGTCTCATCAAATGCATCAGTCTGTAGAAATGTCTTCATGAAATAAATATATTCCTTCAAAATCTAATCAGCGGACCCTGACCTAACTTAGCATTTTTCTCTTCTCTATTTCTGTGGTGTTTTGTTTTCCTTAAATGTCTCCCCTGGAGAACTTGTTGCTTTGGCCTCTTGTCTTTTTGCCTATTTCTCTCTTTCAGTTACATAGTTTTCATCATTTATTTAGTCTTTATAGGTCTTCCTTGGAATGTTGTCTAAACCAAAACAACAGCTTTAATTTATTAACATATAAATACACACACACACACACACACACACACACACACACACACACACATATATATACTTGTTTAAGTATTAAATATTCCCAAACTTTACTTGTGTTGAGCATTTGATCACAAGACTGGTACTTCAAAATCAAGGCAAAGATAAAAACTGAACATATACCTTTTTCCAGTCTTAGGCTTTTGTTTCTTCCTTGCTAAATAGAGCTTCCCAATGTATCTGTATGCCACATATTCTGAATCACCTCACTCATTTAACCTTACCATCTAAATTCATGATTTAAAGCACAAGATTTGGAATCAGATATCTTTAATAAGGGATTCTGACTACATCACATAGTGATAATGTGATTAGTATAAAATTAATTAAATTTTTGAAAGCTCAATTTTCTCATCTGTATAATGTGAAAGGTAATAGGTTTTGAAAATGCATAGAACATGGGTACTGGAATTTTAGTATTTATCCTTATTACTTTTATTTGTAACGTATAAGACACCATTGCTACTGTTTAAGTATTAAATATCCCCAAACTTCCCTTGTGATGGGCACTGAATCACAAGACTGGTCCTGTTAGGGGGATCTTTGGTGGAACCCAGGAGGAGAGAGTTAGGCCATTGAGTGTGTGCCTATAAGGAGATATTGGAACCCAGATCCGTTCCTCTTCTTTTGTGTTTCCGGGACATTATGTTGGGAGCAATTTGTTTGACCGCATGCTCACTGCCATGATGTTCTCCCTCACAACACACTCAACAGCCAATGGAACCACCTGAGCATGGCCTGAATCCCTCAAAACAGGAGTCACAGTAAAGCATTTGTCCTTGCGAAGAGATTCTCTCAGGCATTTTGTCATTGCACAGACACTGACAACTCTCAGTACTAACTAAGTTGTCTTCTCTTGCTTCATCCTTGTGTTCCTTTCCCCCTGAGGAAACATCACAAAAGCTAGATAAAAATTCTCTTTTCGAACAGTAAGGATATACTGCATGAGAGAGAGTAGAACAGACACTTCATTTTAGTCATGAAAGAGACAGCTCCCCATCACCATTTCTGATAGGGGTTAGGTATGGAAAGTCTGTGTTTTCAAGACAAGGTCAAGAGAATCACAGTTCCTTCCAGCATCCAGGACCTTCTCCAGCATTCGTGGTCTTTTGACCTCTGCATTCTAAGACTTGACATGTCTCTCTTCAGTTGACTTTGACAGGCACCACCCCCAGTTGTTCAGTTTCAGAATTATTTCAAACATCCATCAGGGCTCCCTATGCCAAGCCCTAAGCTTCATTTGAGTTTGAAATATAAAAGGGGATTGAGCTTCAGTTCTTCAGCCTTCTGAGGAGACTGACACAAAGACCCAGTCTAGGCTATAAATATTCTGCCTTCACAGGTTGGTCACACAAAGATTTGTTGTCCTCCAAACAAGGCAGTTACCAAAATTTGTTGTCCTCCAAACAAAGCAGACTTAATCTTTGTAGCATGCGAAAAGGATTAGTTGTAGTGAGGTTAAGATACACATACTCTATCTTGGTATTATTACATGTCTGCATAACAGAAGGTCTGCACTTTATACGAGAAAAATTCAGTGAACAATTAATTTATCCTTGTGTTAATTTTATATAGAGGGCTGTAACGATTTGCCACAAGCTGATGGCTTGAAACAAATGAGATTTAATTTCTTATGGTTCTGGAAGCCAGCAATCTAAAATGAGAAACTCTGATTTGAAATCAAAATATTGGCAGGAATTTACTTCCCCCAGAAGCTGTGGGTGGCATGGGATGGGAATCCATGTTTGCTTCTCTTCCAGCTTCTGACGGCTGCCAACCTTCCTGGCTCATGGCCTTATTAGTCTTCTTCCTCTGTCTTCACATTGTCCTTTCCTTATATACATTTGTATGAAACTTTCCTTTCTTTCCATCTTATGCAAGCACAGGTATTGAAGTTGAAGTTAAGGGCCATTAAAATAATCAAGTTTAATTTTTTTATTTTTCCATTTTCTTACTGAATTCCATTTGCAAAGGCCCCATTGGTTTCCAGAATATAGGAGCAATATGGGTCTCTAGGATTCAGGCATGCATATCTTTTAGGGGTAGAAAACTTTTAATCTACCATCTCCCAGAGTAGAAAATAGTAACTCTTGGTTTTTATTATTATTGATGATAATTTTTATCATATTGATATTGTTATTCTATTATTGTTGAAAATTATTACATTGATTTTGATCTCCTGTCAGTTGCTATCATCATCAAAATAGCTTTGCAAGCATTATTTCTACAGTAGAACATCTCCTTGCTAGGGTATGACAACTCCCAAGCTTCTCTCTCCTCTTCTCAACTTATCTTCCTCCAGTTATTTTCACCAAAATGAGTGATCTTTTCGAATATAAGTTTGACGGATAGTGAGATAGCTCAGTGAGTAAAGATACTCGCTCCCAAGCTTAATGACCTGAATTCAATCCTTGGAGCCACATAACATTGGTAAGAGAGAAACACCTCAATGGAGTTATCTACTGACCTCTATATATGGGCTATGACATGCGAAAAAAATTACTATGTACTTGTACAGTTAAAAAAAATCCATGTTTGGTCGGAAGTAGTTTATCAACTTCAAAGTTTGAAGTGACTCTTTGTCACTTGATGCCTCTCATTGGATTATCTCTTTTACTTCATCTGCCTAGCCTGCTCTTCAGTGGGTGGCTTTGTTGAGTATTGATCAACCTACTCATCAGATGCCCTTGCTGATAAAACACAGAGCTCATTGCTAACTCCACATCAAGACTCAATTCAAGCATCTCTTCATTCAGGAAACGTTATGAAACATCATTTTCAGTTAGGCCTTCTGTGTGCTTTCTCTGGCACTAGCCACATTCCTGGTCAAATCCTACTTCTTATTAACTGAGAGTCATTGACAAACATTAAAGTCCTCTTAATGGCTCTTCATCTGAAAAATATGGCTAAGTACTGTAGTATCCACACTAGAGTCATTTACTCATTAAATATGATACTGTGAAGCATTTTACAAAATATCCAACACAGTATGTGAATTACTATCTTTTATCATTCATATATATGGTTAGATATATATGTATATACACATATATATTATATGCTTGACATGTCAAATATATATTAGTTTTATCTGGTATTGCAGTTTATAAAAGAAGAAACTTCATTTACTTACTTGCAATACATTTGGTGGAAGTTCCTGCTACAGTGTTTGCTATGTAATAGAATATACTAAATATTTATTAAATGACTACATTAATATTTTTCTCCAATGAACTATATCCAGAAATTTCTAACACTTCAAAAACTGCACAAAATTTAAAAGTCTTCTAAGAACATCTCAGTGAAATGTACCAATTCTCAATTACAAATAGAAGGAAGGGCTAAGGATAGCCTCCAGTGCTTGGTTCAGTGGAAGGATACTGTGTAAGAAGTATAAGGCCTGAGCTCAATTCCTAGCACTTCAAAAATAGAAGAAGAAACAGCAGACGTGAGTGAAAGTAGAAATCCAACCTATTGTTGACTCATTGGATCACCATTCTTTCCTACACTAGTCCAGACTGTTAGGATTTTTCTCTATTAGCATAATATCTGCTTCAAAAGTTTAAGTGGAAACATGAAATTTCCCACTTTTATACCTAGTGTCTAATATGTGGGGAGTTAGAGATCTGGAAAGGCGCATAGTCCACAAGTGCTTAGGGCAACTAATAATGCCATTTTCAGAAATTCTAAGATAAGCTAAACTACAGCAATGCTAGTTAGGAACTTAATTTTCATGTCAGTGGGATAAGCCCCTTTTGAGTGTGAATGTTTGACATGTCAGCAAGCCACAAGAAGTGAGGTGGGGTTTGTTTTGTTTTGTTGTTTTGTTTCTAAATAACCACTAAGAGCCTTAAGAAAGTATTAATTATTAATTATAAATGTTTTATATTTTAAATTAAAGGAAAGCAAGCATTGCCACATTCTCCCCCCTGTTTTGAAGCATGGTTATAACCAGAATGCCCCAGCTTCCTCCAGTGTAGCTCACAGTGAAATTATATAACTTCACAGTTGAGTCTCCCTCCCAGGCCCAATCCTATGCAATTTCAGCCCATTGCTTCCCACTGGGAAGAGGTGAGCAACCAAAGTCTTTGTTCTGCTAAATCTTTTCCTGTTCTTAAAAAGAAAGAAGGGAAGTAAATTCACACCTTTCAAGGACTAAAAGGCTAGGGACTCCTGGTTGTGCTTTCTTTTCTTTTTCTTTTCTTTTCCTTTTTTTATTGATTATTTTATTTATGTACATTTCAAATGTTGTCCCCCTTCCTGGTCTCCCTTCCCTGGTCTTTGCTCCTCAAAGCCCCCTTCCCATTCCCCCTCCCTTTGCCTCTAAGAGCATACTCCCCCACCCACCAATTCACTCCTGCTTCTGGTTACTCTTTCATAGAAAAGATTCATCTATGACTGGGATGAAACCTGGATACAACAGATTCCAATGCATACCCATGCCAAGGCTCTGTCTATCCCTGCTTTCATTTAACAACAATTCAGTTCATAACCAACCCTGTGCACAGAGCCAAAATCCTTGCATCCTTGCATCCTTATAACGTCCCATTCCAACTTTAAGGTAGAAGAACTTACTTTGTTGAAATTATGATTCAAATTCGCTGGCTTGGAATGTACTCACTGGCACATGATTGTTTGTTTAGCTTTTTCAGGTCCCCCTCTAAACCATGAAGACTTGCCTGTGTGAGTCTTATGTAGGCACGCCTCCCCCAGAATTTTGCATGGCAGCATCAGGCACGGCAATTTTGTGATAGATGTTTCATAAATGCAAATGATTGCATATATTTACACACCAGCCCTGAAGATGGCTGACCTATTGTAGTCCACGTTAGCATTTCCGTGTTGTTCCTGCTGTTGCTGGGATAGAAGGCCACACAGAGGAGAGTGGAGCATGACAAGCAGGCAGCTGCTGCTCTACTCTTACTCTGAAGAGGCTTGCAAGAGGAGCCTTCCTCCCACTCTATTTGGTCTCATTACATGCGGGATCAGGTCTGTGCCGTTCCGGACTTCTGCATGCAGCCCTCAAGAGGGCTGTCAGGCTTTCTCATCCCTGTCAGACGAATTGACAATGCTGTACATGAAACACAAGACTCTCCACCTTTAAGGTTTTTGTTTTTAGCAGAAGAAAATATACATATGTATTTTGTAGAAGTATGTGCAGGGTTTGAGTTATTTTCAGTGTTTGTGGGTGCTGTTTTTCTGCAGATTGCAAAGTACTCAGAGGTTCTCAGATTCTGAGCCTTCTAATAAAATGTCAAAGTGCTATTCTGCAGAATATACTTCGGAATGTGAAAATATGAAAGCCATTTTAACATTTTTCTTTCCATAAGTACTTACTCTTCAATGTCAGGGATAGCTGCCCTCTTCTCCCCACCTTGTTTGTTCAGTCCATGGACAAATGACTCCATTTGAGTCCTATACAGGCTGGGGTAACATTTCTTCCACCTCCTTATTTACAGGATGTGGACCTTCCTGCTAGTTAGTCTCCTCTATACTGTTTACAAATTTCCATAAAGACTTTACAAAGCACACTGCTTTTGGTCATGCTTCCTTCACCATGTGACATGACAAATCCCTATGTCACATATCCCACACAGGCTGCTATCCTTAGTTAGTGGCCTCTGATAAAGGCCACCACTTGATCCTCTCTACTCTCAGCAGAACAAACTCAGATGGTGTTGTTCTCTTCTCTAGGGTTTCTCTTCCAGAGTTTATGGATGCTCACAGATAATTTATTCCCCATCTTTTCTTCTTTCTTTTAATTAATATTTGTCTGTATTTAGTTTTTCATTACTGGAAAAATATGTTTTTGCCTTACCATTATCTGCTTCTGCTTTATTTAACACCTCCATAAAGCCTCTATGGGAAGATGAAGGGTGCTATTTCTACATATGTCCAACACTCTACTTTCATCTGAACACATACTTTTCAATAAATGTGATCCATCTAGGTAAATTTTCATTCATTCCCTTAGACTTTTGTTTTTTAATTTAAAATGCTTTGAGAATTTCAGTCATGGATGCTGTATTTACTTAATTTCTAGTTCTCTAAGTTTCCAATATATCTCCTCAATTTGATGGCATCTTAATTACTACACACACACACACATACAGAGAGAGAGAGAGAAACAGAGAGAGAGAGAAGCAGAGAGAGAAGCAGAGAGATAGAAACACAGAGAGGAAAAACAGGAGAGAGAAACAAAGAGAGAAAGAGACCCTACTGAACATGGGAAAGCTCCCTTCACGTTTTTGTTCATGGGGGATTTCTAGAAATTTCACAAAACTACACAGGCGATTACCATTGCCATTGCCTGACTTGCAGAAGTTGAAGGTAAGAGCTGCTGTTGAAGACACCACATGCTCAGGACACAGGACTTGGATTAAGAGACCTGGAACTACCTAGAAGCCTGTGGAATTTCCTATGCAATGTGCCAAAACTGTCTACTGTATAAAATCTATGAACCTCAACAATGTCTTGGCAAGATATATCCAAAGATGGTAATTTCATCTTGAGACTATCCAACAGCTATTGAACTAAACTTAAGTCCTGCTCACTTGGAGGGAATTTGTGCCAGCATATCCAATTATCTGTGAGGAAAAAGGTCATAGTTCCTAGAGGAGAGCATACTACTGTAATTTTCCTAAACCAATATAATTTCTATTTTTATAATTTTTATCCTCACACAGATAATTGTAGCTTTTTATTCCTCATCAAAGAAGCTTCTTATTTTAGAACAGATCAAAACAGTTACAGAGATCCAAAACTAGTCGAAATGCAAAAATAAGAGACTTTGAAATGCACAGCACCCATTGAGTACAACTTCTATACCTAAAGTTCAGAGAATATCAAACAAGATGCAACTGTAAGATTGTAAGAGCCAAAGGTCTAGGACATTTTTTACTATGTAGTGCCTTCTAGATATGGCGGGGAGGCTGTACCCATGAATTCTCAACAATATTACTGCCTAAATAAGACCTGCATATTGACAAAACCAGTTGATGTACCAATGTGGATTGGAGAAATTTTACCAAGTCCCGCATTCAGAGGAAGAACTATGGGGAGAGGGTGAATTCATTTTCTCCAGTAGCAAGCCTGCTAAGAGATTATGTTTGTAATTGGCCAATGATAAACACATATATGCATCTGTACTCTTTTCTTGAGCCTTCTTTGGCAGCTGGACCTTATATTTGGCTACAGGAGCCTGGGATTGGTCTTTCAACTTCTCTAAAGAAAATGCATGCTTTTCTGACCAATGGAAGAACCATGTTAGCCCAAAGTCCATAGTCATTTTGCAAAGTCTCATGCTTAGTGACGTCTGGTCTGATTAAAGTATTATTAATAGTTTACAATATTTAAATTGGTGGATTGTAGAGGCAGGAAGGGGTTGACAACTTCGACAAGAAATGTAGGTTCAATCTTTCAATAATCTCAGTCTCCTTTCTGGTGTCTTACATAACATAAAGTAACATGATAATGGGTATGATTGTGAGTTCCCTTCCACATCTCCCCACTTCACGTTTTTCCATTTTCTGCTAAGGATTCTCTATTCTGCTCTAGGAATTTTCCCTCTCTCCTGAATGATTTGCACTTTCCCTGGAGCAAGTGTGGGTCTTACAAAACAAAAGCTGCTACTTCCTCAGGAATCCTCTCTCTCTCTCTCTCTCTCTCTCTCTCTCTCTCTCTCTCTCTCTCTCTCTCTCTCTCTTTCTCTCTCTCTCTCTCTCCTCATAGTACTTCAACAGCAGTGCATTAAAATTTCTAATACATTTGAAATTTATTCACAGTTATTCCCTAACTTTATACCCACCAACTTCATATTCTTTCACTTTTTCTTAAAAGGAAAATGAAAATCAAATCAAAACAAATCCCCAAGACAAAAAAAAAAAAAAAAAAAAAAAAAAAAAGAACAAAACAAAACAAAAAGCCCTCACTCCACATACATACACACACACATGCGCTAACACAAATGGAGTGTATCTTATGGTGGTCAACTCCTCCTGAGCACACAACTAGTGTCCCCCATTGGAGAAAAGTGATTTCCCTTTTCACAGAAAGTACCAATTGCAAATAGCTTTCTGATTAGTGGTAAACCTATGAGGCCATTTTCTCTTCCCAATGCTGGAATTTTGTCTGGTTTGAACATATGCAGATCCTGGGCACTGTGCCACAATCCCTGTAAGTTCCTATGTGTCTTCAGTCTGTTGTGTCTGGAAGACCATGCTTCTCTCCATCTCATATACCACATCTGGCTCTTAATGCCTATGAACCAGTAATAAGGAAATTAGCTTAAATTCCTGTCCGAGATTCAAAGTAAGTTAGTCTTTTTAGTCTTGAATTACTACAGAATAGCAAGGATGTTAGATACAAATTTGGGGGCATTGAACCTCATTCGTATAACACTGTATCTTTGAACATGTTCCTTGGTTTAAAAAAAAAAAAGTAAATCTACAAAAAGATGAAAACATGTTGCTTCCTTGTAGTCGGAAGATACCTTTTACCTTACAATGAAAAGCTTCCCAACCTTGTTGCTTAGGAAGTGAAAGCTATTGTGTGGAACAACAATGCCACCTAAGAGGACACAGAAGCTTCCTATAAAAGGTTAGCGATATCTCTTTTAAAAATGTCAAGGCTCTTTCAGAGTCGAGAACATGTCCATGGGATCATAATAAAATGCCTTGCAACTGGACTTTCACAAGGACTTCCCTACTTTGCTCTCCTGCTTTTGCCAAATGCAAGATAAAATGCTTCTGAACACCTGCACAATGCAAGTATGACCTTTGATTATTCGGAACTTCGCTTTGGGACTGATTAAGAGTCCAGTTGTGATTTCAGTAATACAGCTTATTCATCAAGGTAGATCCCCACTGGTAAATCTGGAAGCTGCTAGAGGATTTGCTCCCTTTTAGAGGCTCTAATCACCAACAATTGTCCCCTGCCGAAGGGTAACTCCTGGAGTTAAAGAACGAAAGTGCAGAATAGCTCTGCTTGCACATTGGCCACCCTCTACTAGCAAGTCCTAGAAACCCGTATAAGGCTTATATGTACAGTTTTGTGCTCTTTGGTCAACATAGATTCCAATTACATAGTGACTTACACAAATGGCTCCATTTGGAGCTCTTTTTTTTTTTTTTTTTTACTTCTTTTTTTTTTTTTTTTTTTTTTTTTTTTTTTATATGTAAGTACACTGTAGCTGTCTTCCGACACTCCAGAAGAGAGAGTCAGATCTCATTACAGGTGGTTGTGAGCCACCATGTGGTTGCTGGGATTTGAACTCCGGACCTTCGGAAGAGCAGTCGGGTGCTCTTACCCACTGAGCCATCTCACCAGCCCGGAGCTCTTTTCTCAAGAGAATATGCAGTGCCTTATAAACTAGCCATCCCTTATGCTTCAAATATAAACAATCTTGGTGCACATCTGATTTTAATCCAAGTGTTTTCAAAGGCCATTCTCCTCTAGTTGTTATCTCTCCTCTTATTTCATAACAACTGCAAAACTCCTACCACAGAAGGCACTTTTGTGGGAATATATAATTGTTGAGAATGCAGTGATTTTAATTATCGGTTGTTGCATCATAATCTAGCTGAAAACTTAGATGAACAGACAACATACATTTTCTTTCTTTCTTTCTTCCTTTCTTTCTCTCTTTTTGTATTCTTCAGTGGTTTTCAAACTTAGCTGAGAATTACTTCTGCTTTAGGTGGGGAGTCAAAGGCTGCTCCTACATTGGGCAGTGAATTTATGATGACAGGTTTCCTACTCAGCCATCAATTTCCTACATAGCCCCTCCCCACTGAAGAGAGGATTGAGTCCCATCCCAGCATGGCAGCGAGCTTTTAGGGAGAGCAAAGCTCCAGCATGTACGTGCTTGTCAAGCCTCTGCTTGCATCATGCTTGCTAATATAACCACAGCAATTCACTTACGAAAGTCTCCAAGTCGGCATGAAATTTTATAGGTACAATGAACCATGACCCGTTGGAAGTCATTGCCATCCCTGTGAGCTCATCATATTAGGCTGAGATGTCCAATGTGAGGAATGATAACTATAAACTGAAGAAGCACTTACTGTTATTGTCTGTTTTGTAGCTGAGAACATGTATCACTGGGGTTAGTGACACATGTTTTCAACAGCATCTTTGAATAACCAACAGCGCACAGATAACAAAGAGCAGACTGTGGTTTGAATCTGGTCCTTTACAGTTGAAAGACACTGTTGATCCCCCAGTACAAATTGGCAAAATATCTGTCTCATACTTCATACTTCTAGAAAGTTCTCTGAAATAGTATTGGTATTTGTATAGTTTTTTTTTTGGTTTGTTTTGTTTGTTTTTTTTGTTTTTTTTTTTTTTTTTTAGCTTTTAATAAGGGGCTGCTGTGATGTTTGAAATTGAAGAGTTTGAGTCGTATTTGTTATAATGTTATTCTACTGACACAAGGTCTTGTACAGATTATACCCCCCATTGTCCAGATTGATTTAATATGGCAGAACACCAGCCAGAATTGCATTCAATTTTTGATTTTTACACTTTTGATAAGTCCTATTATGTGAGTCCTGCTATCTTGATTGGTAAGCATGTCTAGTGAACAACAACAACAACAATAAAAAAAAAGACCAAAGTAACTGGATTTGCCTAGCTTATACTATATTAAAGACAATAAAAAGTTAAGTCACTGGAAGAGATTAGTCACATTCTCTTGCTCTGATAAAATACTTGTCAAGTAACACTTTAAGGCAAGAAGGGTTTGACTTAAGTCTCAGTTTGAGGATACAGTCTATCATGGCAGAGTTGGCAGGAGTGACTCACATCTGGGCAGAATCAGATGCAGAGAAAAGGGAGCTATGCTAGTGTTCTATCGCCTCCCCTTTCCATCAGTCCTGGATCCCAATCCATGGAAATGTGCACCCAACATTCAGAGCAAAACCTCTTCCCTCATGTCCATCCGTGGAAACACCCTCATGGATAATTAACAGTAAAGATTAACTGCCACTGAGAGACTGAGAGTCCTTGCTTCAATCAAGACTGGAAGTTACCACTAGTAGAGAAAGATACTTTTTTTAAAATGCTAATGCTCCCTCAAATCCAGAGAGTGAGAATTTGGAAAAGGTGTCATATAATCTGCATTTTAAATTGTTCCCAGCTGCTTCTTGTGTCCAATGATTTTAGGAACTACTGTCTGACCCATTAGCACATTTCAGCTCCCAAAGAGAACATAATCAGACCCAATTTTGCCATCTGTACACTGCTATATTAGGTCCACTTCTGCAAATCAATGCTGATCTAGCACCTTCAGAGGCTGCCCTAAGAACCCAGGGGGTGAAATATGTGAAAAATCTTTAAGAAGCTGTGTGGAAATAGAGAGTAGCATTAAATTAGCTAAACCAAATGAATAAGCACCATTATCATTTGTCTATGGATAACCCCTTCTGGGATTCAAGCCAGGGATCTTAAAACTAAAACCATAGCTGTGGATTTTAAAGGTTTGGTGCTGTTTTCTGGTTTTTGAATGTTACTTTTGCTGAGGAAGGAAAGTTATCAGTTACCCAGACAGCCATATGCACAGGTATCCTGATTTTTCAGGTCTCGGGATGGAACAAGCCAGAGCTTCACAGCGTGAGGATGAGAAGTTATTCCCATGGAATCCTTAAACCACCAAGTACTTCTTTCACTAATTGCTGAATTTCTCAATCTTCCTAATGCTATGGCCCTTTAATCCAGCTCCTCATGTTGTGCTGACTCCAGCCATAAAATTATTTTTGTTGCTACTTCATAACTGTAATTTTGCTACTGTTCTGAATTGTAATGCAAATAGTTTTTTGAGACAGAGATTTGCCATAGGGGTTGCAACTCACAGGTTGAGAACTACTGCCATAAAATAATATAAGCATGGGTAATTCTCCCCCATTTTCCAGAAGTATTTCTTATTAATTCTTTGAGAATTTCTTTTTTTTTTATTTTTACTCAGAATTTGAATTTAGTTTTATTTTTCATTTCTGAGACATGTCGTTAATTCTTTTTTTTTTAATTAGGTAATTAGGTATTTACATTTTCAATGCTATCCCAAAGGTCCCCCATACCCATCCCCCCAATCCCCTACCCACCCACTCCCCCTTTTTGTCCCTGGCGTTCCCCTGTACTGGGGCATATAAAGTTTGCAAGTCCAATGGGCCTCTCTTTGCAGTGATGGCTGACTAGGCCATCTTTTGATACATATGCAGCTAAAGACAAGAGCTCCTGGGTACTGGTTAGTTCATATTGTTGTTCCACCTATAGGGTTGCAGTTCCCTATAGCTCCTTGGGTAATTTCTCTAGCTCCTCCATTAGGGGCCTTGTCACCCATCCAATAGCTGACTGTGATCATCCACTTCTGTGTTTGCTAGGCCCCGACATAGTCTCACAAGAGAGAGCTATAACTCGGCCCTTTCAGCGAAATCTTGCTAGTGTATGCAATGGTGTCAGCATTTGGAAGCTGATTATGGGATGGATCCCTGCATATGGCAGTCACTAGATGGTCCATCCTTTCGTCACAGCTCCAAATTTTGTCTCTGTAACTCCTTCTATGGGTGTTTTGTTCCCTAAGAGAGGGTAAAGTGTCCACACTTTGGTCTTCGTTCTTCTTGAATTTCATGCGTTTGGCAAGTTGTATCTTATATCTTGGGTATCCTAAGTTTCTGGGCTATTATCCACTTATCAGTGAGTACATATTGTGCGAGTTCCTTTGTGATTGGGTTACTTCACTCAGGATGATACCCTCCAGGTCCATCCATTTGCCTAGGAATTTCATAAATTCATTTTTTTTAATAGCTGAGTAGTATTCCATTGTGTAAATGTACCACATTTTCTGTATCCATTCCTCTGTTGAGGGACATCTGGATTCTTTCCAGCTTCTGGCTATTATAAACAAGGCTGCTATGAACATAGTGGAGCATGTGTTCTTCTTACCGGTTGGGACATCTTCTGGATATATGCCCAGGAGAGGTATTGTGGGATCCTCCGGTAGTACTATGTCCAATTTTCTGAGGAACCGCCAGACTGATTTCCAGAGTGGTTGTACAAGCTTGCAATTCCACCAACAATGGAGGAGTGTTCCCCTTTCTCCACATCCTCGCCAGCATCTGCTGTCACCTGAGTTTTTGATCTTAGCCATTCTGACTGGAGTGAAGTGGAATCTCAGTGTTGTTTTGATTTGCATTTCCCTGATGATTAAGGATGTTGAACATTTTTTCAGGTGTTTCTCTGCCATTCGGTATTCCTCAGGTGAGAATTCTTTGTTCAGCTCTGAGCCCCATTTTTTAATGGTGTTATTTGATTTTCTGGAGTCCACCTTCTTGAGTTTTTTATATATATTGGATATTAGTCCCCTATCCAATTTGGGATAGGTAAAGATCCTTTCCCAATCTGTTGGTGGCCTTTTTGTCTTATTGACAGTGTCTTTTTCTTTGCAGAAGCTTTGCAATTTTATGAGGTCCCATTTATCGATTCTTGATCTTACAGCACAAGCCATTGCTGTTCTATTCAGGAATTTTTCCCCTGTACCCATATCTTCGAGGTTTTTCCCTACTTTCTCCTCTATAAGTTTCAGTGTCTCTGGTTTTATGTGGAGTTCCTTAATCCACTTAGATTTGACCTTAGTACAAGGAGATAGAAATGGATCAATTGGCATTCTTCTACATGATAACCGCCAGTTGTGCCAGCACCATTTGTTGAAAATGCTGTCCTTTTTCCACTGGATGGTTTTAGCTCCCTTGTCAAAGATCAAGTGACCATAGGTGTGTGGGTTCATCTCTGGGTCTTCAATTCTGTTTCATTGGTCTACTTGTCTGTCACTATCTTTGAGAATTTCATGCAGTATATTTTGAACATGTTTATCCCCCAAATTCTTCCCTTCACTGTCTGCTTCTTCCCAAGCCTGTCTTTTCTCACTTAATTTAGGCTTCCTCATCTTCATTTTCTTTCTTTCCCCATAGAGTAAGTTTATGTCCTCAAGCTACTCTTTGTATGAGGCCTCTCTTGGTATTGAATCACCCTACCAGGGGGATCCCAAAGCTAACATCTCTCCCCACAGCTATCAAATCCTAGTACCTCTCCTCCTCAGCTCCTGTTGAAATTACAGGTCCACCTTTTACACATGTGCTAGCATTCTGTCTGAGCAAGACCTGGAGCTTGTACAGGTCTTATGCATGCTGTTCTAATTGTTGAGTTCATTGGTGTACCTGCCCTGTTACATGGGAAAATCACTGTTTCCTTGATACTATTGTTATTGACCACCTCTGACTTTTACAACTCTGCTGCTCCCTTCATTTGCAAAATAGTTTGGCAGTTTATTTCTAAGAAGCATCGAATTATTATTTATCCACAATTAATTTTGGTGCAACCTTCAATGTATTACTTTTTTCTTTGTAAGAAAAGGGAACTCAAAACTTACTTTGAAACTGACTAAAGAGAAAGAGAAACCAATATTGGTTTTGAGCTCTAGAGTTATAACTTCAGATTTAATACCAGCTAATTAAATAAAGACTAAACTAAAACACTGGGAAATTTGATAAGACTTTCATCTTAAATGAATAATTTATTACAAAATATTTTCAAAAAATGATATTAATTCCAATGGACACTTTAGAAATGCTAATTTTTTTCTAGGGATAATGAAATTCTGAGAAACAAAATAGTCAATTCTGAATTAAGACCTTGAGCAAACTAGCTTAAAAATGGGAAGCCTCTGTCCTGGGCAAATGGCTCAGAGGGTAAAAATGTTGCTGTATGAGAAGGAAGAGCTGAATTTGAATCCTGAGAACGCAAGTAAAATCTGAACGCTATAGTGTAAGAGCCAGTAATCTCAACCCTCCGATAGGAAGATGGAAGGCAAAGACAGGTAAATACCTGGAAGCACACATGCCCACTAGTCTGATATATACTCATCGGAACAACATGAAAAACTTGTCTCAAACAAGTTCCAAAGTACATCAGATGTTGTGTTCTGATCTCCACATTTGCCCCATGCCATGTTCACACTCATCCTTACAAATGCACACACACACACAATCACACTCACACCCAAACAAAGAGACGCACAGAGAGAAACAGAAAGAGATCTTTACATTTTTTTCAGTCTTTTACGATGTCTCTAATTAATTCTATATTTCTATTTTTCCTCTCTTTAATCTAATTACCTAATGCTAACAAGACACGATGCACCAAGGGTTTGCGTGCACATATATGTGTATTATCGTTATAGTGGCTCAGCTCAGTGACCACTGTAGATATAAACAATGATGTAAAGAAAATTTTACACTTTCCTACTCAGATTCAAATGAGATAATCATTTTATTTCAAACTACTTTCTTAGATGCAGAGTAGTAGAATCACACTTTTTAAATTATTACGATATTTTTAATTTTTATTTTATGTGTGTGAATGTTCTTGCCTGCAGGTATATCTGTACACAACCTGCCTGCAATACCTGCAGAGGTCAGACAAAGATGTCAGGTCCCTTAATGTTGGAGTTGTAGATGGTTGGGAGTCTCCATGTCTCCATGATGATGGTAAAACCAAACCACGATCTTCTGCAAGAGTAGCAAATGCTCTTAACCACTGAACATCTTCCCAACCCTAATAGTCATAATCACTTTAAAAAAATAAAAATATAAGTGAAGTACTAAGGTATTCCAATAGAGGCCATCAGGGTAAGACTGCAGTTAGGTCAGTGGCCTAAGCATTTTCATAATTATTTATTCTAAATCTCTTCCTGAAAGAAGATGGATCATATATCATAGAAAGAAATAGGGTCCATGAGACAGGAAATGAAAAGATGTTTTGAGAGAAGTTAGGGAAAACAAAAGAACACAAGAAATAGTAAAGGAAAGGATAATTCTGAGGGTTAAAGAGCATGGAGGAGAGAGAGAGAGAGAGAGAGAGAGAGAGAGAGAGAGAGAGAGAGAGAGAAAGGAAAAGTGTGTGTGTGTGTGTGTGTGTGTGTGTGTGTGTGTGTGTACCACAGGAAAACCTTCTAGTCTGCAGCTTAGTTAAAGCAAATAAAAAATTTAAGGAGAAACTTACCTCTTTTCAATCTTTTTGAAATATATGCTCATGCATGATACTCATGTTGTATGATCAGTCACTTGTGAGGGAGTGAATTGAAGCTTCAGATGAGGGCTAATGATTAGGAACCCTGGGAAATGTAATTTAGGAGTTTCTATGATAGTCATTTTTTGCTATGCCCCAGTACTGGGTAACACCAGGGTCAAGAAGTAGGAGTGGGTGGGTAGGGGAGCAGGGCAGGGGCAGAGTATAGGGAACTTTCAGGATAGCATATGAAATGTAAATAAAGAAAATATCTAATAAAAAATGAAAAAAATAATTTTTAAATGTTTATGCTAAGTGAAAAAAATTATCAATTAATTTCAGAATATTGTGATTTTTTAAGCATTTTATACTGCACAAGAAGAAAAAGGAAGCCCTGCTATTCTACAATACTTAGTCAAATCATTCACTCCTATTTATACTTTTCCTTGCGCTTCAAAAAGTATGACTTTGCTTGTTTCAGTGTTTGTATAAGATTTTAGGAGTACTGGTAAAGTCTGAAGGATTTCATTGAATATTTGGTTTGGATTTTCTGTTTTTGTCAGTACTGTGTATTTTTGTCTGAGCTCTCCAGAAAGCAAAGCTTGAGGCAGAAGCTTGCAAGTGCTCCTTTTCAGAGAGTACAGTTTCAGAAAAGTGATAGTCAAAGATAGTTCTGATCTTTGGGGGTAACCCTCCTGCCATCTGAACAATTCCAGCGTAGAAGGACCCTCCGGAGGATAAAGGTGAAGCAGTTTATTCAGTGTCCTGTCTCTTATGGGTTAGCTTCCCACTCTTCAGGGTTGCACATGTATGGTAGCTGAGGAAGTACGTAACTTCACTGTAAACGGGAAAACGCAGGAAGAAAAAGAAATATGAGGTATGCAGAGGGAGAATGAACCAAAGCACTGCCTGATTTTCTTCATGGGAATTTGATTCAAACCCCTGTAGAATGGCCACTGTCCTTGGTGCAAAGCTGAGTCTCCGAATTAACAAGAGAGTTACAATGGAGCAGCATTTTCTTGGATTAGTGTTTTCAACTGGACCAGAAGAGTGATAGGCTGCTGTGACAATTTCGCCTAAGGAGATTGACAGCAATAGCCCCTTGAGATTCATAACCGAAGATGTGAGCAACAACAAGGCTTTACCACTTACCATGTGAATGTAGCTCTATCTTGTGTGTTAGGTTTATCCGACTGAAATGCAGTCCTCTGTGACTTTCACATCTCAATGGGAAATTAGAGACCAGTGGTTGACACACACAATGGCCCTGGCCTGACAGCTCTTCTTCAAGCCTAAGTTCTAAACTGACTTGTTTGATGTTATATATGTTCTTCTGATATATGATGGTATGCTACCTCTCCAAGGAAAGTGAAGATTAAGGCTGCCATATTGCTCCTCACTGATGATCTCAACAGGAATAATAATCACCAAGATTACATCTCTTTTCTGTTATTAAAATGACTAGCATATGTGGCATTTAGTCAAAAGCTGTCTGTAAGTTGGGTGAGTAGAAGATTTTAGGCAACATCGCACAGATTTATATCTTTGAAAACACATAGTGTTTAAGAGAATCTGTTCTTTTTAGCTGAATAACTGTGAACCATTTGCTCTGGAATATCCCCTAGTTCCGATGTAGGCTTAATGTGGCCAGCTCCAGCGAAGCCAGTCGTTCCTGTATGCTTCTCACAAGGTGTACTGTAGAAAGATGATGATGATTTACGGTTCTTGTTTTGTTTGTTTGTTTTAAGTTTTGAAGACCTAAGTTCCTTAGTATTAAGTATTTTTTCACTCAATTGTTATCAGGAATTAAATGAAAGCATGGATGTATTCATGGGATCTTCCTAGAAAATGAAGTGTCATTCACAAAGAGTTGCCTGTGCAAGATGATATGCTGTTATAAGCCACTGGAATACCTATGTTTAAGTCCCCTGTATATATTTAAAATGTATATGTTTTAAGATTTGAATTTGAGATCATGAGGATTTATTTGATTGTTAATGAAGAGAGGGGCAGCCTCTTAAGACTGACCATTGCCATTTTAAAAATTTGTAATTGTTCAATATTGCAAAACTGTGTTTGATGAGTATCTAAACTTTGTGGGATGCAGGGCTAAGTCCTAGGAATACAAAAGTAATATGTGATATCTTTACAGTGATTCGGGGGATGACTAGCTAGAGAAAAACCAGGCATAAAAGGAAGAGATGTAAAATACATCCCCTTGTACACGTCTCACAACAAAACTTGGAGACATTCCCACGTCTTCCTCCCTAATGCTGGGATTAAAAGCATGTCTTATCTATTCCTGGCTTCTGTCACCCTTTTAACAGATGACAAAACCACTAGACTTAATGGATACATCTTATATGAAATTCCTTAGTTGTTGTGGGTATAGCTTGACATACACACATGAACATATTTGCAAGAAGCTGGCATATTTGAGTGCCCATGAGAAAGTATATGCTGGTATGCTAGTGTAAATCCCCCATATGCTTAATGCCTGAATCCTCAAGCGATTGAAATCTTATGCTTAGAGCCGAATAAAATGCCTAGTTATTTTCTTGAAAATTCATCCAAAGCAAGTTTATTACTAGATGAGTTAGTAAGATGTGTAAAATCTGAAGAGTCTGAGAGGGTACTTAAAGCACAAAATGCCTCTTGAAGTTTCTAAAACTTAAGGACATATGGGCCCTTAATTTCTGAGTGCTCCTCTTGTAGATACACCCAATGTTTGTTTGTATTTTAGTTCAATCATTGAGAGCATTAAGGCAAAATAAAAAGTGAGCGAGTACTTGGAAAGAAAGTCATATCATAATGCGGACTTGTTCGTGATTCATTTCTTAGGGACTCACTTTAACTAATATTCCTAAATTACTAAAAAATACAAGTGGGTTCTACACTGTAAGTTGAAAACATTTAATGCCTTTTAAAACCCTATTATTATTATTCTGGCTCTTATGGTTTAAAAAAAAGTGATTTCTATTGACAAAACAAAAAACAAAGCACAAGTAGCTGAACAGTGCTGCCACCTGCTGTTCACGGAGCTATCAAGCATCACTTGGAATCTGTGGTCCCCATAACCTTGGCATATGGATATTTAAATATTTGTGATAGCCAAATAGCCATCCCATTGGGTTTCCTACAACACCCCCCCCCAAATAGCTTCTCATATCGCGCGTGTGGAAGCATTACCCTAACTCCACCAGAGAGCTTCGGTTTTCAGTCGCTAGTGGATAGTAGATTACCTAGTACTGTGGAGAAATGTAAGCCATCTGTGTCAGAGCACTTTTTATTAAAATAAATGAGCATATTAAGCAGGGGGATTTTTGTTCCAGTGGGCTAATGACGTTTATTAGTGACAGACGTAGAAGGTACATGGAGGAGCTCCATGGAGGACTGTGCATGCTCTTGGCTTTCAGTTAACCATGTGCAATGAAAGAATGCTTCCTAGAATTTTAAGTGTCTTATTTCGAAAATGGTTTAAAACTTGCCAGGCAATACTGACAGCACACTTTGTGGGCTGGCTGACTAGCCAAGTATACAAGAAAGGAGGCAGAGCTCTCCTAGAGAGAAGGCACCGACAAGCCAAATGAGAGTTGGCCACGGTCTTTGTTTGCTTAATAGGAGAAGTTATTACCTTTGCTTGTTATCCCAAGAAGGCTAATGGGGCCCTCATGGGTCTCTCTTCCTAGACACTAAATACCATCAATTACAATGATCCCAATTAAAATCAGGACTAAGAGGTGTGAAGTTAAAAATTAAGCTAATAAGCCTCTGACTGACATCTACTGTGGCTTCCTCTTGTCATATAAGATCTTTAAAATTCAGCTTTTCTACTTTTATTTTATTTTTGAAAAAAAATCCTTAAACTACTAATACAAAGGAAAGACTTAAGGTAGAAATTCACGTTTTATGAAATCTTAATGTTTCAGGTTTTGTGTCTTCTATAGATTGGAGAGCTGATGCCAATGCTATGTTCAAAATGTTATTGAAGTGGTAAATGTAAAGTGAGAAGATGCATGGTTGTTGAATCAACTGAGTTCATTTCCAGTTTTGTAAATTATACACACACACACACACACACACACACACACACACACACACATATGGTATTGAATGCTTAATGTGTCAAAGCTTTTACCCATGAGCTCATAAGCATTAAATTAGCCATACTCTCAACATAAGTATTCTCAAATTACAACCAATTTTACAGGCAGACATTTTACATAAGTAGTCAATATAGAGGTCTTTAGTAAAGAAAAAAAGGAAGAAAGAAAGAAAAGAAAGAAAGAAAGAAAGAAAGAAAGAGAAAGAAAGAAAGAAAGAAAGAAAGAAAGAAAGAAAGAAAGAAAGGGAGGAAGGAAGAAAGAAAGAAGGAAAGGAAGGAAGGAAGGAAGGAAGGAAGGAAGGAAGGAAGGAAGGAAGGAAGGAAGGAAGAAAGGAAGGAAGGAAGAGAAAATAAAAAATTCCCAATGGAAAATATTGGGTGTGCTCTAATATTAATTCATAATATTATCTCAATCAATAAAAACTGATAAGCTGTATTTTGCCAGTTGAAAAAGATTGGAAATCCATACACTCCAATTTTAGATGAATGTCTAGAAAGTCCCTTGTGGTCTCTGCTCGAAGACATTTGGAGACCCTTGAACTGTAATGTAAATTAGAACTTTTGTGGTTGATTCATTATTAGACGTTTCCTCTTCTGAGAATTTATACTGTTTCTGTGTTTTACTACTGCTTACAAGTTGTTAGTGTCTTGTACATTTTCCTTGATAGCTTCTGAAGTGATGCCGGTACACCGTGGAACAAGATGTGGTGGTACATTAACGCAGATAAGCAGCTCCACAAAACAGCAAGTGAGCAGATGGCTTAGTTGCCATAACACATTTTTAATGGTAGCCTGATCCAACACAAAGTACACCTATTGTCCTGGGAATCCTGTCTGCTTCTCTGCTTGTGAATGAAATGAATTATAATGCATGTGAATGGAATTAAGGCCAAAGAACTCTAATATAACTACATACATTTAGAAAAGTGTTAGTGCATTTTGTTTAGATATGCATCTAGTCTGTGTAGTTTAAAAAAATGGATACTTTATTTTCACGTGCTATTTTGTCTGTTACATGCTCGATTGCTCTCTCTCTAAAATAATAATTATTTAGTGTTGCTATTAAATAATCATAGAATATAAAAACTGGAAGATTATGAAAAGTAAAAGAATTCTGATAAATACCATGAAACCAAATAACCAAAAATTTGTAATGTGAACAGCTCTCAGGAGTTATACACTGGCCCTGAATAACACCTAGTGTCTTAGTATATTGAGCTCTGGATTGCAAAATCCTTAAACGTTAAAAATGAATTTGATTATATTCTTATTAGGTGAGAACTATATGAATTTTTAATTAAGTCAAATTCAGGAAATGTCATTATTTCATTGCTGGCTGAGACTATTAGCCAGTAAGTGGAATGAGAAGACTCATATGACAATTAATAAAGAGAGAGCAAGACATTGAAAAGCTAAACGACAAATTTTCTTATCACAACCTGGTATCAGGGAAAATATATTAAAGATGAAAATTATTCAGTTCCCAGGGTCTTCTTCTAACCAAATTAAAATACTAGGAGACATATTTAATCACTTCTTATCACTGAGATTAAATCATCTATTTTCTTATACAATGCAATTTTATGTTGATTAAATTATCTGGCATTCATAAACTGTTAATTATAAATGCTGTATCATTTTAACATGTGTAGTGATAACAGTGTTTTAGGTAGAAGCTGTTGAGGTTCCCTATCAATGCAGTATTCTTGAAAAATCTGCAAAAATGAAGTTTCAAAGGAAGAATTCAGTGACATCATTTACGATGGTTTACTTTCGCCAGCACCATATCAAGATAAATAATCCTCTAGAAATTCAAATTTGTAACAGAACTACCATGTTATTTTGTTTTTGTGTGGATCAGACATGGATTCATTAATGGGCATGCAAGGAGTAGTTAAAAAAAGAGACAATGTTTTTTTTTTCATTTATAAATAAAATTTAGCTTCTTTAGATATTTTGTGGCATATGTACTCCATGAAACAGAAACTAGAACTTGAAATCTTTCTGGTTGACACAGTAGTACATAATTGGAGTTCTAGGATTTGGAGTGCTGAGGCAGGAGGATTGTGAGATTTAGACCAGAATAGGCTTTATAGTAAAGCCCATCTCAATACACACCAACACAAAATTAAAATTTCTCTTTGGCATAAAGATAGTTGGTCAACTTTTAATCAGTTATGAGTGTATGTGAGGATTCTATGGAAGTTAAGCTATTTCTCAAGAGGAACACTACTTCTGCATAAGGACATATGAAAGCTAAATGTCTTAGAATTCCTAGGTTAATCAAATATTCTGGTGAAGGCATAACAAAATAAGCCAAGCGTACATGTGGTAAAAATTTACTCCTCACAACTTAATATTTCCAATATCTGGTATCTAGTGACTATCCACTATTCTTTTTTATAATTAACTTATCTATTTACTTTATATCTTGATCACAGTTCTCCTCCCCTCCCCTCCAACTTCTCCCTTTCTCTTCAGAAAATGAGAGGCTCCTGTGGAAATTAACCAGCCTTAGCATGTCAAGTTGCAGTAAGACTACATACATATTCTCCTTTGAGGATAGATAAGGCTGCCCACTTAGGGTATAGGGTCTTAAAAGTAGGCAAGAGAGTCAGAGACAGGGGCTGCTCATGCTGTTATAAGTCACTCAAGAAGACCAAACTGCACAACACATTTTACATACAGAGGATAGATCAGTCCTATGTATGCACCCTGCTTGTCAGTTCAGTCTCTATGGGCCACTCTGGCCCCATTGATTCTTTGGATTTCCAGGTGGTGTCCTTGACCCCTCTGGCTCCTTTAATCCTTCCTCTGATACTCTGGTTTGTTGATCTCCTGTATTGCTCTTGACTCTGGACAACTATAATCTGACTGTCTGTCTTTTGTTGGCAGTCCATTCATTCATTTGACTGATAAAAGTTGGTTGCAAGAGACTCTCCCATAGTGTATACAAAATAACATGAATATAAGCAACACACTAGGAGTCCTTCTCATTGTAGTCAGCAAAACAGACAACAGTAGGTAAATAAACAGGAGATTCACACAGTGTCAGGTGGCAATAAGTCCTCTGAAGGAAAATCCAGCATTACAAGGATCTAAAAACATCCTGGTGGGAAGGTAGTATCCCGGTTGTTAAAGCTGGAAGAAGGCATGTTTGAGGAGCATATTACCAAGTCCTGCCTATTCATCATCCATTCAGTAGCACAGCTACAAATCTGGAAATTTCCACAACTGTTCCTGTCTCTCGGGTTTGTATTTCTCCTATATTAGATATCACTAATATTTTCTCTTCAATTTCTTTGCAATCTACATCTCATCATCCTCACCCCTATACCATGGCTCTCCCAAGTCTGGCCTACACTGTCTCTAGTTTTTAAAAATCGATAGTCCATATTTCTCATGTCCCTGACCAATTTGGCACACTGGGATGAAGAGAATTTCCCTGGCATGTCACTCAGTCATACACTTTACAGTTTCCCCTGTTATATCACCTATATGACTTTCATTACTCCAGAGACTCAAAACCCCTAGTGTGGACACCAAAGTCCTATGTGTTCCCCGCTATGCATCTCTACCCATGTCTCACACCCAGTGCTCTCCCTGTGCAGCCACATTGGCTTCTTAACTGTCTGGTCTAATCCCACACACCTCTACCACCTGTTCTGCACATGCCATTCACTAGACCCAAGAAGAGATTACTTCAGTTAAAATTCCAGTTCTTTGCCTTTGTGTGGGAAAACAACTTCACCACTTTTGTCTCCAGATTCATTATCTGCAAAGTGGGACTAATAATAATATGTAGCTTACGGAGTTATGTAAAGTGTGTGGGAAGGTACTTATATTAAGTACTATGTAATCTTTTTCTATTATGTAAGTGCTGCTGTTATGTCATGTGGCTAGAATATAGTAGATTCTAAATAAATACTTATTGACTGATAGACTCTTGGGATTTGTTCTTATTTCCTTCAAAGCCTGGCTACATCCATGCTATCTATCTTTTCTTTAGCAAAGAATATTGTAGCCAATATCTCAAATATTCCTATAGGTAATGTCTCATTCCCATGAAATTAACTTTTTCCTTTTTTAAATGAAAGCCAGATTTGTGTTTTATAACTTCATTTGGGTAATAAAGCGGCTGTTTTACATGATACATATTTATTAGGTTGAAGCTATTTCTCCACAGATGGTATATGTACTTGCTATTTTATACACAGATTTAATCTAAATTGCATATGAATGGTGTCTGTCCAGCTTTAATACTGAATATTAGCTACTTACTCTCCAGCTCAAAGCAACAACTAACACTTTCATGAGTTAAAGATCAATTTACAGTTAGGGCATAATGCATATCTATCTGATAATTTAATAAAGACCTATACCTTAACTGAAAACTGTTAATGGGTAAAAATACTAACTGAAACTGGAACTAGTTCTAAAGTAGAAATCATGAGACTCCGTTCAGTAGTTAAGCCCTTGAGGGAACATCTTATTTATATACCCATTCTAATATTCCACCATCCACATGGTGCTATCCAACGCATATCTTGGATGATGAAGTGAAAATGTGATTTTCTTTTTTTTTCATTTTTTATTAGATATTTTCTTCATTTACAATTCAAATGCTATTCCCAAAAGTCCCTTATACCCTCCCCCCCACCACCCTACTCCCCAACCCACCCACTCCAGCTTCCAGGCCCTGCCATTCCCCTGTGCTGGGACATATAATCTTTGCAAAACCAAGGGCCCAATGATGGCCGATTAGGCCATCTTCTGCTACATATTCAGCTAGAGACACGAGCTCAGAGAGTACTGGTTAGTTCATATTGCTGTTCCTCCTATAGGGTTGCAGACCCCTTCAGCTCCTTGGGTACTTTCTCTAGCTCCTCCATTAGGGGCCATGTGTTCCATCCAATAGATGAGCATCCACTTCTGTGTTTGCCAGGTACTGGCATAGCCTCACAAGATTTTCTTTTCTTAATTCTGCTATATGTATCAGATGGAAATTCACAAAATGTGTCACCAGTATGTTAGAAATTCTAAAAATGTATTACAATCTATATTGGACTATACTATTAGGTAATAATCGGCATTTTGTGTGCATATAATCTTAGTTTATAAAGGTGATTGAAATGGACACTGAAAGGTAGACAATATATGAGCAATAAATATATTGGTTGGTCTTAGCTGGGAGCATTTTGCTGCATTGAATATCTTTAACTGAATATGACATTTGCCCATAAGATAGTTTAAATATTTTAAGATTTGGAAAGTGGCCATCAATTAGCAAATTAAATGAGATGAGTTCTTAGTGCAGTTCCTTGTTGTTGTTGTTGTTGTTGTTGTTGTTTTGTTTTGTTTTGTTTTGTTTTGTTTTGTTTTTCTAGATATGGTTTCTCTGTGTAGCTCTGGCTGTCCTGGAACTCACTCTGAAGACCAGGCTGGCCTCAAACTCTGAAATCCACCTTCCTCTGCCTTCCAAGTGCTGGGATTAAAGGCGTGAGCCACCACTGCCCAGCTTCTTAGTGCAGTTCTTAATATGCAACTGATACATTTTTCACACACACACAAAATTATGACCTCTATGTTAACAGACATTTATTATAGGTCTATAATACATGAATATTTAAGACATTTTGGTAAAGTAATTCCTTACTAGAAAATTGTGTTCATATTAAAGAAAAAGGAGAGTTTTTACTGACACATTTGTAGTTCTAATAAAAATAATCTTCACTAACCCTTCAAAATGGAATTATAGTTTCTCTCTGTTGTTAAGAAGCAATTTCTCCATTCATTTTTTCATTCACTGTGTATAAACACCTTTGTACCTTCACAGTTGTATGGTTTCTCACCATCTGGAGTGAATGATCTATGAATATGAGAAGTGGTAAGATATACATACCATTGCTTAGATATTTTTGTTGTTGTTGTTTTTGTTTTCTTTCTTTCTTTCTTTCTTTCTTTCTTTCTTTCTTTCTTTCTTTCTTTCTTTCTTTCTTTTTTTTTTTGAGACAGGGTTTCTCTGTATATCCCTGGCTGTCCTGGAACTCACTTTGTAGACATGGCTGGCCTCGAACTCAGAAATTTGCCTGCCTCTGCCTCCTGAGTGCTGGGATTAAAGGTGTGCGCCACCATGCCCGGCTACCATTGCTTAGATTTTAAGTATCTGCACAAGTATTTTCCTTTAGGCAGATTATTCTCTAGTACTGACTACCCTTAAACTCATTGTTTGCCCCTGACAATATAAGAGTTCCCTTTGGAAATGTTCTCTTATTTAGATTAAAAGTAACGACTATAATGTCTATGGAAATACACTATGACCATCTCCTTACAAACACAAACCACAGCTACATTCTTTTTGTTTGTTTGTTTTTAATTTATTTACTTATGTATTGCATGTATGTATGTCAATATTCTATTTGCATGTATGCCTCAATGCCAGAAGAGGACATTAGAGAGGAGGGGCGTCAGATCCCATGGAGCCACCACATGGCATTGAACTTAGGACTTCTAGAAGAATTGCTAGTGCTCTTAACCACTGAGCCACACACAACATTCTCAACGTATATTTTAAATAATGTGTTAAACCTGTAAATGTTACAATGTAAACATTCAACCAAGTCCTGAAATTGGGTTAGGTTTCTGTGCAAATTTTATATAACATTTCAATTTAAAATTCAAATACTGGGAATCTCTTGACATTGCAACCATCATCTACGTGTAATCACAGTATGAAGACAGAAGAACAGAACATGTTTGGAAAGAAGTGAAAAATATTTGCAAAATCTGAGCAGAAGTGGAACAAATTTACAAAAGTGCTACCTCTGAATATAGGTTGTCATGGTACCAGAGAAGAGAAACATGAACTAAGAAGTAGAAACCTCTAAGAAATGTGTGTTTGTTGTGGTGGTGGGTCTATCTGTGTGTGTGTGTGTGTGTGTGTGTGTGTGTGTGTGTGTGTGTGTGTGTGTGTGTGTGTTGTGTGTTATTTAATTCCAAGAAGGAACTTTTATATTTTAACAGACATTATATTTTTGTCACAAAAACGTTGTATTTCTACTAGAATACTAAAGTGGAAAGAAGTTCTTGCTTTTATTTTCATATCTTTGCATATGATTGTGTTTATGGCGCCATTATCCACAAAAGCTTTCCATGGAGTATTTTTTTCTTGTAATTAAAACAGTAGGAATTAATGACAGGCTGGGGATGCTTGCTGTTTTGTAATAATGAATTGAACTATTTGAATGGGTAAAAAATGTTAATACAGTGATTATTTCAGAATGAGCTAAGTCTTGTCATAAAAGATAAAAGTATTAAATTTGCATTAGATGTTTTAAAAATGAAATTGAATACCGTAAAGTCAAACAAAGGGAGTCCAGTTTTGCCAAACATGATCATAATTGCTAAGGAATACGGATGTTATGATTCAAATAGAGTCTGATAGAAAAATCAACCCCCTCATCTTTTAGGACAGAAAGTCAATCATTTCTTTAGATCCATTTGCTTGGTTCCATAGCTTTTATGTGTTGTTTCATTGTACTACTCTCTTAGGTGATTAAAAAGTCTGTAGCTTTATTAAACCTAGGACCCTGTGGCTAAGTGTTGGTTGTATATAATTGTATAGAATTATTGATTGTGTGCTTGCCATTTTTAAAGTGTCACTTTGGAATAATTGATTTTTATTTTTCAAATATTTCAATTCAAAGAAATGTTCTGAGGCCATGGTAGTAATAAGAAGTAATACCCCTAAAGAAGGGATCAACTTCAGAAGTCTTGCCAATGTCCAAAGCAAATTTTGGGTTGTAGTGTTTGTTTTATATTGTTGTACTTTCACACATTGGCTTTACCCAGGTGTCCTTCTATTGGTCTTCTTGTCCCACTAACAAACCTTATGTAACACAAATACCCAAGTTCTCTGTTTCTTTAGCTCTGGTGACAATGATGTGCTATATATATCCTCTAACACCTGTCATCATCCCCTGCACTCCATGCCTGCTTTGGTGTAAAATTAAAATTGGTTTCCTTCCTCAGTCTATGTCAAATCTCCTCTCTGCCTCTGTTTTCTCTCCACTTTGCTCACATGACGTGGACCCCCTCCTCCTCACTGCCTCCCAATCCACTGAGAACATTAATGATGATAAGAATGACACTTCCCCATTTTTTGTCCTCTTCTAGTGTCCAGCATCTTTAACACTTTGGAGGTGGAATGTTTCTCCTTCAACAAGGTCTGCCACCTTCCCTGCAGTCCTGAACACATCCTTACAGGAGCTGTCCACATGGTTTCTTCTCTGCCTGTATCATTTTTCTTCTCCTATATTCTATAAACATAACAATTGTCTCATGATGTAAGAAATACTCAATCCAAACTTTACCTGCTCACCATAGAGTGACAGCATAGTTATTTGAGTAAACCACACTTATGAATCCCTACTCTTCAGATCTTTGCTTGCCCCTCAGTTGATGGTGATCCAGTGACTCTTCATGTCATCAACTCTTAGTGGCTTTCTATTGCTGTAATAAGACACTCACCAAACACCTGGGTGAGGAAAGGCTGTATTTGCTTTCTATATCCCCATCATAGTCCACCTAGGGAAGTCAATAGGAAAATTCAAGGCAGGAACCTGATGGCAGGAACTAAAGCAGAATCTACAAAGAAAAGCTGCTAATTGGCTTTCTTAGTCTGGCTTGTTTCGGTGCATAGTTACTCTGTCCATGATCACCTGTACACGGGAGGCACCATCCACATTGGTCTAGGCTCTTCTATGTCAAATAGGTTGGGAGGCAGCGATCAGGGTCCATATCATGTGAGCAGTTATCAAAAAATGCCTCACAGGCCCAGCTGATTGAGACAATTCAACTCCTCAGATAAATTTCCCTCTTCCCAAGTGTGTCAATTGCTAACTACTATTAGATATCACACCAGTATGACCATTTCAAAGTCAAGGTCTGTCCCTCTTTAGTTACCCATTTGGACCCTACAGTACTTGACAGTGACACTTTTCATTCTTTAAAAGTTCTTCATCTCTTCTACAATGCCTCAATACCAATCTGGTTTTGACCTTCTACTACAAACAGACCCATTCCACTCATTTTTCACTAGCTTGACTTTTATGTTTGTTACCTACCTATATGATAATGATGTTTTTCTTGAGTTTCAACTTGGGAAACTGCAGGATCCTGCTTGCTGTTTGATGTTTGTAATCACTGATGAGGACTGTCTCTGTCTGCTGCTCTCTGTCTACATTTTATTCTCCAAGTTATTGTCATTCTCAGTGGCCGTAGCTGTCTGAACTCATCACACAGTAATTGAACTTCTTGTTTCTTTCTGCCTTTACTCTCGTCTCCACACAGCTGCTAATTTTGATCATGTCAGTTTGCTCTGGCATCCCTTATTTATTTAAATTTTTGGACTGGATTCAATACATATTTTAATGAAAACACTTCCTTTGACTAAGAATGATTTGCATACTGTAATCTGAGACTGCTGTGCATTTGATGTTGCTTCCTGCTCCACGGGCTCCAGGAGTCACTGCTGTACTGACTCTGCTGTGATCTTGAGGCACACGGGCCAACATACTCTCTTCTGTAGGAAGTCCTTGTGGAAGCTGCAGGGGCTGGATTCTTTTCAAGTTTTTAACACTCTTAATTTTGCATTCAATGATGGATATATTTATGAATTTGGGAGGCATATGCTTTCTGTTGGCTAAGCACCTTCATTGAGTCTTTACACTAACATGGGCACCGTTTTGTATTTATTATTGTGACAACAGTATGCAGTTTATAAAAGTGCTGATGGTGATCCCCAAAGACATTTTTTTAATGATCTTCAGGTTGAAGATGAAACACTTCCTTTGGAATTCTTGACTGGTAGATTCTGGCAAATACAGTCTGGGCCATAGAGAGACACTCTATACCTTTCTTCACAGTTTATAGTCTGCCCAGGAGTCTCTGAAATACTAAGTACAGAAAAAAATGCTATTAATATAGTGAGTCTTCAGAGACTTCATGGAAGAAAAGGTTACAAACACTACCTCCAACAGCTGATCAGGGTTAATTCACATGAGCAGTGATTGGCATTGATTGAATATCAATCAGAGCTCCATTGCAAGACGTGGTGCATGCTAAATGTTCAACCTGAAGTTCTGGCGATACTATAGTTAGGCACAGTGGAAATTATACACTTAACTGTTGTATCATGTCATCTTGTGCCCCATCCTAATAAAACGTTTTGCACTTTTTATAATTCTTGTATAACTTCATGTTTTTCATCGAATTTTTTAAAAATCACATTTAGCATACACATTGCTTGATTTATTATGGCTTTAAATTTGAAAATTGATTTTTCATTCATAGCAAGTGCAAATTCTGCCTCTTCTCAGATACTTTTTACATAGAAAATATTCCATTCTCTCATGTGTACTTTTCAAACGCTTCCTTAACAAACTCTATTAGTGTCTACCCATGGCTTTGTACCAGTCTATTTTCTAGTGCTATAATAGAATACCTTAGACCGGGTAGCTTTTAAAGGAATGGAGTTTATTTAGATCATATTCGGCTGGGGAGTTCAAGAACACAGTACCTGCATTAGCTCAGTTCCCTGGTATGGGATCCATTCTTCACCACCAACATAGTGAAGAACTTCAAGGGTGAATATGAAAAGGTTGAAATCAAAATTATTTTTTTTTTTTTTATTTTTTCCATTTTTTATTAGGTATTTAGCTCATTTACATTTCCAATGCTATACCAAAAGTCCCCCTTACCCACCCACCCCCACTCCCCTACCCACCCACTCCCCCCCTTTGGCCCTGGCGTTCCCCTGTACCGGGGCACACAAAGTCTGCGTGTCCAATGGGCCTCTCTTTCCAGTGATGGCCGACTAGGCCATCTTTTGATACATATGCAGCTAGAGTCAAGAGCTCAGGGGTACTGGTTAGTTCATAATGTTTTTCCACCTATAGGGTTGAAGATCCCTTTAGCTCCTTGGATACTTTCTCTAGCTCCTCCATTGGGAGCCCTGTGATCCATCCATTAGCTGACTGTGAGCATCCACTTCTGTGTTTGCTAGGCCCCGGGATAGTCTCACAAGAGACAGCTACATCTGGGTCCTTTCGATAAAATCTTGCTAGTATATGCAATGGTGTCAGCGTTTGGATGCTGATTATGGGGTGGATCCCTGGATATGGCAGTCTCTACATGGTCCATCCTTTCATCTCAGCTCCAAACAAAATTATTTTATTATATGACAATATGCTTATGATAACCAATCCAGTCTTTAAAAAGTGAAATAATTAACTAAATCATACAAGGGGTCATTAATTCATTTTGATACACTAGACATTTATTAAAAGTTCCACGCTACCTCTCAACTTTGGTTTCTTTGAAGCCTATATTTCTCTTTGAGTTTAAGAGAAGTCAAACCACAGCATTCTCACACATCATAATATATATGACTTAAAGAAACACCATGTTATCTTTACTTGTAAAATAATTGGTAGAGTGCCTGGACATATTAGATATTCAGCAAATAAGTGCTGAGGAAAAGAAGGAAGTTTTTTTTTATCCTATTTAACTACATAGAAATTGAATTACATATATACCATAAAATATAAAGTGACCTAAAGGTGATAAATGGTACTTGATCTTTCCTCTTGTTCCTTCATGTAGTTAAAAAATTAATAAATTGCAAATACCTACACACAAATATGTGTTCTTGATTTTCATAAATAATGTGATTTTTTAAGATGAAGATAAAAAAAACCCTTAATTTGAACTATAGATCCACATGGATGAGATTTAATTATACAATTTTTTTCCTTTTAACTAAAGCACAATGATACATTTAGAGGTTAATATAGGTGATTAAATTTTACCTAAATACAGATAGAATATAGTCCCAGAGCTCATCTTCACTGAGAGGTAAAGTGTGTCTGCAAAATGCAAAGTTTAAAGATGGCAAGTTTGCTGAAATTGACGTGCCATAGGAAAGAGCAGTACCAAGAGAGATTGTTGGCAGGTCATGGTTGATCTTTGGGGTTCTAAGTATGAAAGTATGTGTTAGGCAATTGAACATTATTGGAAAGCCGAATGCTTGAAAAGGGACTGTCTTCTGTAACATAAGTGACAATAGTAACTAACAAGGTTAAGCCTTTACTCTTGGTGAGGCAGTATTCTATGTTAACATGTAATGGCTTTTTAATTGTCAAAGTAACCTTTGAGATAGGTATTATTATTTTCTCCATTTAATAGATGGAAGCGCTGGTCTGATACGCTTAACAAACCTAAGGCCACATAATAGCATATGGTGAGTGGCTGAACTAATATTGAAGTCTTGCCCTAAACTAGCGCTTTTAATTATTTCTCTCCCTCCTCACTGACAAAGACAAATATGAACAGGCTGACAGTGACCCTCTGCCATACAGCATTTATAATATCATAGTGTGTGCTCTCAGCCTTCTTCCACATAACATATTAACTGTATAAATCAGCAAACTGAAGAGGAAACCATTGAAGAGTACAGTTTTCAGATTCCATTTGGCCGTAGATCTAAACAGCACTCGTTCCCCTCCTTCTGTGGATTCGGTACTCAAGAACAAACCCTGAGTTCTCTGGAATTAAAGATACCTAGAAAGTGGGTTACAATATTTACGCAGGTAAGCCTGAAAATTAGCAGATGTTTACTAGGTTTTTTTTCAAAGAGGAAGGAGACAATAGACGAGTTAAGGATGACCAGCAGTACTATTTAATTATCAACAACTTCAAAATGTATCATCCCATTTCCTCTGCCTGAACTTGAAATTATTAGACTCTATTTCTTTGAATTCTCTGATTATTTCTCTGAGTTCCTTCTCTCTTAGTCTGATGATTCAAAGGTAATAGAAGAAGATACATGAAGTGGTACCAAGAGGGGAAATCAATCAAATTGACTACAACTTCCTAACTATCCAAGCCCTGATAAATTGTTAAATGTTAAGAGGGACAAACTAAGTTGTGTCATCTAAGCAGAACATACAGGCGGGTAACAACCCATAAGGTTTAAAGCAAACCATGAAAGGGAATCAATAATACCAATAATTAAAATGAGGTACTTTAAGCTTAGAAGATGCAATCCAATGAACAAGTGTAAGTATACCTTCTGTCTGTCTTATAATATAACTTTAATTTGCCGATACAAAAGAATTTTTTAATATTTGTAGATTAATGAGCTGTGTTCCAGTTAGATGGATAAATAGTGCCTTACTCACTGTTCTATTGCTGAAAAGAGATACAGTGACCAGGGAAACTCTTATAAAAGAAATCACTTAGCCGGGCATGGTGGCCCACGCCTTTAATCCCAGCACTCAGGAGGCAGAGGCAGGTGAATTTCTAAGTTCGAGGCCAACCTAGTCTACAAAGTGAGTTCCAGGACAGCCAGGGCTATACAGAGAAACCCTGTCTCAAAAAACAAAAAACAAAAAAAAAAAAAAAAAAAGAAAGAAAGAAAGAAAGAAATCACTTAATTGGGAGTTTGCTTACAGTTTCAGATGTTTAATCCATCATCATCATGCTTAGGAGCATTACAGCAGGCATGGCACAGATGGGGGTAGAATTATTAAAGGACCACAATCTGATATGCAGGAAGATGGGGCAGGGGACTGAGCTTGATATGGGCTTTTGAAAGCTCGAAGCTCATCACCTCCAGTGGACACACACATTTTGTCCAACAAGGCCACACCTCCTAATCTTTCTTTTCCATTTAAATAGGCTACTCCCTGGTGATTAAGCATTCAAATATATGTGTATGGGGTTCATTCTCATTTAAAACAAAGGAGATAGAAAGACATATAATATGAGAGAGAGAGGGGGGATGGGTAAATAGATGATAGATAGTAAAGGCAACAATGTTGTGTGTTGTATTAAATAGTAATACAGTGAGTCATTTTACGTGTGAGCAGGGAAGATTTTGTGAAGAAAATGATATCTAATTTATTATGTAAGAGAGGAGTAGATTTGGTCCAGCCTTTCTGTACTATGGCAGGAAGAGTGGCGCTATTAAGGAATAGTGCAGGATGTTCCAGATCAAAGAAACAATAAGCAGAAAGTCAAAAACAGTGTAGGGAGTTTTCAGTGTGCTTTAAGCTATAGAGCTCTAGTTAAGAATTCCAAGTTAAGCTGCTTTGATAGTTATTTTAGTTGCCTGAAGATGTTTCTGGCTAAGAGTGTGAGGTGGTTTTGTGTGTGTGCATCACAGAGTATTGGCATATGTGCATATATGTTGGAGAGTAAGAATAGATAAAGAAATGACAAGAACATGAGGTCAAAATGGGGAAAATAAACAGAGGGATGTGTCAATCTTCCTCACCCACTTCTTGCACTTGATCTGAACCTTAACAGAGTCAGGGGATAAAGTAGTCAAAGAAGTTCCTTTCAGAGGACAACTTGTCATTTAGGGTGTCAATAATAGCTATTAATGCATCTAGGGTCTTGAAGTTCAGGAGCAGGGGAACATTTCTCCAAGGCTTTGTGGAAGACAAGAGCATCATGACACAATGAGGAAGGGTGGAAGGACACCATTCGCTACTATGAAATATTTTACGTGTCAGTTTGTAAAGCCTGAAGAAATAAACCCAGGAAAAGACATGAACATTTCCAGCTCCAGAATTAGGGTCTGTGGATGCTGACACTAGCAAGAAACACTCAGAAATAGAACCAATAACCTATTCATGAATATCCATGGGATGTTCTGGAAACTGCAGACTTCAAGAAACACCTTTTAATTGATAAGGACCTACAGGTACTATGCATATTACTTGAGCCAAAAAACTAATGACACTTCTAACGTTGTTGTAACATCATAGATGACCATAGTTAATCTTGGAAAGACACCAAATATCCAGATGAGAATTTCTCAACATTTACAGTCCTGACAGTATATGGTGATATTTAATCCTGCTATAGTCGTGCTGGGCTAAGAAAATTAGCAAAGGTGTTAAATATGATTCTCTCCCAGTCTCTAGATCAAGATTTGTGAGAAAGCCCTAGAATTGTGTCTCTGGGTATATACAAAACTTAAAACAATAAAGTACATTAGCATGGACTTTCATATTGATGATGAAGGATTACGATGGCAGCTGGAAGCTGGGGTTCAGCTTCTTCTGAGAATATTTTATAGAAGAATGAACCTGAGCAAATAGAGTATGCATCAGAGCAGGCAGCTGGAAAAATGTCTGGGTGACTTTCAGAAAGATGACTGCATGAGCATTTTCAGGTGTGCATTAGGTCCACTAAAGCCAGAAGCGGATAGAGGAAGAACTTGACTGATTGGCACAGATTACAACTTCTTATCCAGAAAACAAGTTGGATCAAATCACCAAAAAATCTTTTGCTACTCTAAGGATTTAATTGAAACATACTTATTTAAAAGCAGCCAGCAGAGGTGGGAGGGATGTCTCAGTGGTTAAGACCATTGGCTGCTCTTGCAGAGTAGGATTAGATCCTCAACACCCAGGTGGTGGCCCATAACCATCTGTAACTCCAGTTCCTGATGATCCCACATCTTCTGGTCTCTGATGGTACCAGACAGACACATGTTACTCAGACAAACATGCAGACAAAACATCTATATGTATAAAATTAAATAAAAATAAACTAAATTAAATTTCAGTTATAAACTTAACTACCTGGGTTCATAAATATATAATTTACATTTAACAATGTGGTTATTGATTCTTTTAGATCTATGCACCGGCAAGATTTTGCTTTGTAATAAGGATATCTTGTAAAATTTGGTGTAATTGACATAAGAAGGAATGTTCTAAACATAGTGTTTCCAACCCTGAGTTTTACATCTATTTTAGCAGTATGATCTAATACTGTGAAACCACAAACTACTGTACATGAATCCTTTCTGCTCAATTATAAGGGGGTCATACATTCAACCTTCTGCTTTTGTGTTTGAGTCTATTTGCACAACATGTATACCCAGAGAAAGCATCAGCTTCCATGGGTTAATCAAGAGGTTGCTGTATTAATAGGTTTCACACTTCATTGATTTTTAATTAATTTCAGGAGAGACACAGAGGATAACCACTACAGCCCACAAACATCTCCTTTCTCATTGCAATCTACATCTTTATTGATCGGCTGCTTAAGGAGCAGAAGTAATCCATTTTAAGTGCACCTCCCTGTGAGACTGCCTGCCCAGTGATGCTCCACAGTTCATTCCTCCCATTGTTGGCTAGAGGTCACTGACTGGCAGGGGACTGCTGTGGTCAGGTGACTACTCTCCTGGTCCAAGCAGATGAGCTTTTGTCTCTACATTAATTCCTTAGGAAAATAAAAGCATCTCATTCTGCCTTGTTTACATCACTTTTTCATTTCATTGGGAAGAGTGATTAAATCTGATATTTAAAGAAAATACAGGAAACCAGAGGGAAAAGTTCTGCTATATTCCCCAGCTCTAGACATCTGTAGGTGGATTTCCATTCATTCTTTTGATACTCAAATCCCAAAGTCTGGGGTTATCCTAATTGCTGAAGGATTCATCTTTTCCATACTACCATCAGTGGTGTAAATTTAAAATCAACTGAGCTTCACCATAAAGAAAAATTGTTCGTGCCAGACAGTCTTACAAAATTGTGGCCTCTGGTTCATTAAATCCAGCCATAAACTTGAATTTAGTGCTGGTTTGAACCATAGAAGACACATGGTCAAATGAACAAATACAACAGAGTCTGGTTCCTAGTAACACAGTAACTATAAAGCTCTGTGTTTGTGATAATGGAGTATAAAGAAATAAACTGTGGCTAGGCATGCTAGCACCTGCCCGAAATTTCTATACTTGGAAGGTAAAAGCAGAAAGATTGAGGCACGTTCAAGGTCAGCTTGATCTGTAGTGCTAAACTGACTCAAACAAACAAAAAGAAACCTACTTTATAAAATATTATACATAAATTGTATACAATACGCAATACTTGTTCATGATAATATGTGGCAAGTTTACTGGCTCATATATTTACTACTCCTTTATCATTACTGTAGTTCATTCCATCTATTTAGAAAAATCATATGCCTAAATGATAGTCATTGCAGTGACTCATAAGAACTTGTCAGTGTGTGGAGAACAAAGATTGCTGAGTGCTGGGCTCTAAATGGGTATCCGTATAGGCTCAGGGAACATTACAGAAGAAGGAATGGGAAGAATGTTAAGAGCTGCAGGATGGGAAGGAGTGCTACTCCCTTCTGTACAGAACCTGGATGTTGCATCCATGAGGATGTACTAGAATGGGCCTATCAATATTCTATCCAGATACGACAAGAGATCATAAGACTCCAACTCTCCTAGAGAGGCTATAGGAAGTTACAGGTTGCAGAAAGAGAGGGAGTCATAGTCCTCAGAAATGAAGCTAGTAACACATTGCTCCATGTAAACAAATAACCCTCACCTGAGTTTATACAAGCAACCCTAATTAAATATTATCACACACACGCACACACATACACAGACACACACATCATGTGCGTTTTTCTGTGATAATATATGCATAAATAAAGGTATATTTATTTTTATATATTTATGTATTTATAAATATTATATGTAAACTAATTTAAGAATTTTTTTGAGGCAAGGTCTTACAATGTAACTCCAACTGTCTAAAAACTCACTTGGTAGACCAGGCTGACCTTGGACTCACAGAGATAGGACTACCTCTGCCACCCAAATGCTGCCTTTAAAGACATGTGCCACCACATCTAGAAAAACTACTTTCTTTTCCTTATTGAGATTAATTATATTTTCAATAAGAAGAATGAATTTGAGGTTATGTGTTTGTTGGACAGATTCCTCTTAGAATATTGGATATTGTAAGACTTTTCATTATATGATGCACCTGAATCCTCAGGATAATCTAAGAGGGAAGGGAAGGGAAACAGACAGATGATGGTTGAAGAGATTGAGTTCACTTTCCTAGTGAGTAGCTATCATTTATTTCTGTAGTCTGGTGTCTTAAATTTAGGATGAGTCCAACTTACTTTTATGAGAATATATTCAAGTCCCTTACCAAATAAACATTGAAAGAGAATTGTCCACTCTACCTATTTCTATTGCTGGACTTTCTTAGCCCAGAAGTGTTTAAATAATGACATAGAGACTTATTAGTTTTCATCATAACTCAGGCCTTAGCTTAGGCTACCTCCCAGATAACTCATCTAACGTAATAAACCTGACTATATTAGCCTATGTCTGCATGTGGACCACTACCTCTCTCTCACTCTGGGCATGTCTGACCTCCTCTGTGACACACTGGGAAATCTTCCTGCACCTGATTCTTCCCACAGTCTCTATCTCTGCCCAGAAGTCCTGCCTTCCCTTTCTTTCCTCAGCCACTGGCTGTCTATTTTGATTAAGCCAATCAAAAGTGAGGAAGGGATATGTTTACAAAATACGGAGGCAGGTGATGTCTAATGATGTTAGTCATGAGACTAACAATACCAAAGTCCAGATAATACTCAGTTCTCTCTGTACAGAAATCAACATTTAGATAATAAAAAGACAATATTTAGACAATATACAAAAATGTTACCCCAACATATTTCCTACTCTCTGTGTCTAGTATTGGACTAATATTTAGTATTTAAGAATAGCTATATTTAATAATTCCTTCCAAATTAAAAAATGCTAGAGGTAACATCAGAGATAGTTTAAAATGTTCTGTCATGTTTATAGTTTGTATGAGACAGATACCTATGACCATACGCTATTTAGCAATGTGCCAACTAATTCTACCCAACAACCTTCCATTCTGTGCGCTTTCTACCACAAAACAGAGTAGATGGGATTTTTCCCTACTTGGCTTTTTCTCAGAGCCTCCATAGTATCAACTCATGCCTAATTGGAATACATTAAGGGACTTCTCAAAAAAAAAAAACAAAAACAAAAACAAAACAAAAAACAAAAAAACAAAAAACAAAACAAAAAAACAAAACAAAACAAAACAAAAACAACAACAACAACAACAACAAAAAACTCCCTTGTTTCTATTGAGCATTCTCATACCTTTAGCCTTACTAGCAGCAAACATTATAGCTGATGTTTTCTTTATAAGAATTGCTTTTAAAGGAGAGATGGCAGAAGGAGAGATTTTCATTGGATGTTAGATTTCCTGAAGTTTCCTGTTATTTAGAAAGATTTGGGTTATTCTAATGATATTTTGTTATTTTTGAAGGCTGTTCTTACTCACTCCAGAGATTAATGCCTGAGAGCTGACTGCAGTCTGAAATTTTTAGCTTCACACATGTGTTTGCTGAAACTGTTGCATGGAAAATATGAGAGAAGCAAGTATTTATTTTCCCAAATAGTCCAGTCTCTGCTAACTTCCTTTTACTTCCTGCAGCTGGGCAGAATGTATTTTTACATTTAATAAATACATAATAATCATCCATTTTAGCTAGATGGCTGTGACTCAGATGTCTCGAGATGGAAAAGAAGGTCATTTGCAGGTGCTCATCTATGGCAGCAATTCTAAAATTAAGTCTTTCGTTGATTTTATTTTCAGAGTTCATGTGATTGATTTTAACCAGACATTAAAGCTTAAATTAATTGTAAGAAAAATGTCTCTTGGATTTTTGTATCAAAGTGCAATTTCAAAAATTTCTAAAGTCAAATTTTACCTTTTACCCTGTTAGCTGTATTTTTTCATTAATTAATTTATTTATATAATTTACAGTCTGATCACAACTTCTTCTCCCTCCTCTCCTCCCTCTCACCTCCCACCCACCCATCTCCCCCTCATTTATGCTCAGGGGAGGGGTTGCTGTCCCCCATTCCTGTGCATATCAACCTTGACATATCAAGTTGCAGTAGGACTAGGCATGTCTTCTACTGGGGCTAGACAAAGCAACCCAATTAGAGGACCAGGATATAAAGACAGGCTACAGAGTTAAAGCCAGACATGCTTCAGTTGTTAAGGGCCCCACATGAAGACCAAGCTACACATTTGTTACATATGTGTAGGGAACCTAGGTCCACCCCATGCATGCTCTTTGGTTGTTGATTCAGTGTCTGTAAGTCCCCACGGGCCCAGGTTAGTTGATTCTGTAGGTTTTCTTGCGGTGTCCTTGATCTCCCTGGCTCCCTCCAACCTTTGTCCCCCTCTTCTGCAAGATCTGTATTTTAAAATATGTGAGAAAGCTTGAAATAAGTCAACTTTCTAACTGGAGCAAGCAAAGAAACATGGGAAATAAGGGAACTGTTAACAGTTTGGATAGAATCAATTTGTATGATTTCTGTAATGAAGTCAACAAAACATTGCTAAAACACATTTTCCTAAAATACTCTTCGGTGCTCAGTGATAGAGGTGAACAGTGTAGTCATTTTATTCACTCACAGAAAGCCTCTGTCAGCATCAAAGACTTTCATAGCTATCTTATTTATAACCTTTATATTGAGTAAGTTTCTGAAAACAGTGATATATTTATGAAGAACACCAAATCTTTAATATATTTTCTAATAAATTTTATCCTTATATAATAAAGAGTGATACATTATTAAAATGGATTTTTAATAGTAATAATTCTGAAATTTGTACCTACACATTAATCATGGTAAGTAGGTTTTAGGGTATTTATATCACTGCAAACGTTTGTCAAATGCCCACTGTGCCTTATAGATTTCGTTTTAACGGGCAGGTGAACTTACTGAGAGAAATGATTGCCTAATTGAGAATTGTTGATAATTATCTGTGGCACACTGAGGAGAGTTTGTATGTTCTATAGTTACAGTAAGCCACTTACTAAAGGCTTTGTATATGCTATCGTACTTGATCTTCACAATAAACTATGCAAGAACCTTCTATAAGAACATGGAGAATGAAACGTTATTAAAATGAAAACTGGAATAGTAGTAATTCTGAATTACATATTAACAATAGGTATATTTCTGGGTATTGTATCACCGTTAATGCTTGTCTAGTGTAAAATGTGCTATTGTCTCCCTTTAAGGGGAGGAACTTTAGTGATGATATAGAGCTGTTTGCCCAAATCACATATCTAGAACTTTAAAGAGCTAGGGTTTGAACCATGTAATTGCCATTAGAACTTATATTCAGACTCAATCCTCCATTTTCTATATAATGTGGCCTAAGCAAACTTATAATCTCAAAATTTACATAATTAAAAGTTTCTAAATCATAAACAACTTTGTGATTTAGTTACATGCTAAATACAGTACTTCTTAAAAGTCAATCAACTGCATTGTGCATGAAATTCATGTAAGTCTTTAAGAAAACTTTTTTGCAACAGTGCATTTTATGAAGCTGTAAGTCTTACCTATGTTTGTTCATTTCTGTGTGCCCTGAATTAAATATGTTGGTTTTGAAATCGTAGCCAAAGGGATCCAATCACTCTTCTACCATGTGTTAGTTAGATCACTTGGACCTAGAAACATGGTCTCTGTTGACTGTGGCTTTCTGATATTTGTTTTAGAAGTAAAATAGTGAATGGTTGCTAGCGTTATACTGCCTCACTGTTACAGAAACATTTATTTAGTGCCTAACATGTTCAAAGTGTGCAGACTTTGTAGGAACTCTGGATGTTCTCATGATGCTCTCTCCAGAGCTGGCCAGCCTAGGTCATGGCAGAAGCCCCATGCAGACGACAAGGTTTCATTTCCAGCCAGTGTGGTTTCCTCTTATGATGAACAAACACTTGCTATTCATCCTCCATTTCCAGGGACATCATTGTGCTTAGTTTTGTCACATTCGCTTCTAGTAATTATCTGTCTTCTTAGTTGCGTCCCGCTCATTCAAAGAATAATTCTATTTTGAAAGAATTTAGCAGAAATTTTGACTCTAATGAGCTCTTCAAGTCAGAAAAAATGCTGTATTGTAGGAAACCTTTTATAAGTAATCCAAAGACAATTCAACACTTTAATTCTGGGTGGGAAAACAGAACTAAGGTGGCAGCTGGAGCTAGTGACTTAGAAGTGGATATATACACAGTGATGCCTCAGAGTGGCAAGAGACCATACAAATGTATTTTGATAATTTAGTAATTGCATATGCTTCTGTTATTAGGAGGACTGAGTTTTGTCAAGTAGACAGGGAGAACTATATAGATTGCCATACAGCTTTCTGAATTGAGTTTTTATTATTTCGATGAAAACATTTTTTGATTGTTTTGTTTTGTTTTGTTTTTCCTGACAATTGGTAGTAAGATTCAAGTAAGATGCTCTATTATCTACCATATTTTAAAATAAAATATAGAGTGTCAAAGAATTTTTAGAGCTTTCAAACCTTCTTTGTATTACAGAATGTGTCATCTCAAAAGTGTCTTAGGGCATAGAAATACAACTTAGCAGCTAAGAACACATACTACTCTTGTAGAAAACATGACTCCAAGCACTTATATCGGATCGTTCACAACCATCAGTAACTCCACTTCCAGGGGATCTGATGCCCTCTTTTGACCTCTGTGGACACCTGCATACATGTGCACATGCACACAAGTAAAATAAAATCCATCTTTAAAATCAAAGGGATTGTAGTCCACCTGACTGCTACAACAAAATAGTACAAATCATGTGGCTTATCCATAATGAAAATTCCATGATGATCAAAGCTGGCAAGCAATTTGGTCCCACTTATGTGCTGCCTAAACCTAATGATACTTACCGTGATTGCACTCAGAGATTTACATTTGTTGTTCAATGATAGTTATATATTTATCAGAGAGAGAGAGAGAGAGAGAGAGAGAGAGAGAGAGAGAGAGAGAGAGAGAGAAAGAGTTTGAGAAATGTATAAGTTAAGGCTGAAGAGATAGATCAGCAGTTAAGAACACCCATTCCTCTTGCAGAACACCCAGACTGAGATTTCAACACTTATATGACAATTCAAAGCCATCTGGAATGCAAGTTCTGTAAAATTCAATGACTTTTTCTGAACTCTGCTCAAATATACTAACAGGCAAAATACTCATACATATAAATTAAATAAATAAGCATAAAAGCCCTTAAATACATAAACTATATTTCCATTTGAATGTTACTTAATTGGAAGAATCCTTATGATTTAAAAGAAATAAGAAAAGAAAACAAAGAATGAAAATCTCTTTCCTTTTCTCTTATCCAACTACCAAGGAAAGACCTTTCAGTCTGTAACTATGTCTTGAAATTAAATGACTGATCACAGCATTGTAGAACATAAAATCCAGAAGCCAAGATTCACATCACATCCATGACATGTTCATGTGCCTCTTGGATCTCTGTTTTAGCCTCATTGCTTACCACTGGCTCTCCCCATGTGTTATTCTTCAGAGGGACAGATTAGTATGCCTTTGGCCAAGTGCACATGTTAATTACTTTCGATGACTGTTCTTGTTCTATCTTCCTACGGTCTTCCCCTCTAAGGTTTAGCTTGCTCTGGGTACCTCTCCCAAGTCTCTCCTCTCATGAATACTTGCAAGACTGTTCTGCAGGATATAGCTTTTCTTAAATGTCCTATGTCCTACTTGCAATATGCATCTGTTTTTTTAATTTATTTCTCCCCACTTTAGTAATTCACTCTGTCATCCTTTAGTGTGAAGAACTAATACAAGTCTTTTCTTACTTCCCCAGTATCTAGTATGGTGGGTAGAACATAATGTGTGCTACTGTGTACATGCAGATCTAAGTATCAGTACATTGACAACATATTTGCTGTGTGCTGCTTTGTAGGTAGTCATAAAGGACATGATTTTTTATATGAACATATCTTAAAAGGAAAAAAAGGATTCAAATGGATGTGAAAATACATCGTCTCCAAAGAAATAAACTTATTTAACTCTGGTCCTCTAAATCCTACAAGAACTGTATGCTCTTGGATTTACCTTATTTTTGGAATATCCTACCTCATGTCCTAGAACAGCACTACTTATAACAGAGGGCAAAAATCCCATAAATACTATTTTCGAGTTGACTTCAGAAAGCACCAATAAATGTGTTGTCACCTAGCTGTTGACTGATTGGACCATATGAGATGCTATCTCCACCAGTTGTGTTTGATGGGCATTTCTGTGGAGGCTGGCTCCTGAAGCTCTGGGCAGCAATCTCCTCTTTCCACTACATCGGGTATATAGTTCATAATGTTTTGACCTCTGTGATTTATGTGTCTGTTTTCCACGGCTTTTGTTTTGATATCAGAAACCATTAATCCTTCAAAGCTGTGCAGTTGTAATGCTAACTGCCAACAGCAATGATTTGTAATTGGAATGAGAATGTGCTTCGGCCCTTTTATAATAAGTCTGATTTGTTTTCAAATGATCACATTTTACTACTGAGAAAAAAATCAAATATACAATTTATCTTAATTCCTCTATAAAAATTGTGGTCACACTTATCTAAGCTAGGCCTGAGTTTTCTTACCTTGCCATTATGTAAATATTTTACATATGATACAACAACACTATCTTCCTGATTTCTAAAATATAACTAAGAAACAAATTATTATTTCTGTGGGTCAGCATTCTTATGAATTTTTATAGAGATTAACATTTTGGTATGATATAAAAAGCAAGCTTTCTCTCGCACCACCTCATCGCATTAGTAATCAGCAATAAATTTTATTTTTAATTTCCCTGTGTGGTTTTATGAAGATAACATATTAAAGGCTAATTTGTGGGTCATTATAAACTATGTACTTTCACTTGTGAGTTCCTATAATGACAACTAATGTCATAAAAGCCTTTTATTTGAAATTAGACTTTCATGAACCCCCAGGGTATCCTTTATTCTGTGTATAAAGAGTAAAGCCTTATAACTCTTCAGCCTTTAGAGACTCTCTGAAGATGATTTTGGTGCCATCAAACCAGGAATAGGAGGCCTTTTGGTTGTGGATAGCAGTGTTTATTTGGAATGCCTGTGTAGGAGGAAGATAACACTAAGCAAAAATTATAGAGAATAAAATGATGAGGAATCTGTAGATCAGTCCAAGTATATGTTAGCTAATCTACTAAGACAGCTGCACATCTCACTAATGAAGTGTTTGCAAAAGAATATCAAATTCCCCAAAACTAGGTATATATTTTATGCCAAAACTTATCTGTGGTTTTCCCCACTCCCACAACAAGTTTTCTGTTTTATTTTATTTTATTTTATTTTATTTTATTTTTTCCTGTATTCAGGATTCTGCCTTCCCTTTGAGAAATGATGTATCCCATTTTATAACATGAAAAACTTCAGATTCTAAGTGGCTCCCTTTTTCAAACATGATTTGTTTTTCAGGGAATGATGTACCTAGAAGAAAGACGACTTGTTCATCGGGATCTGGCAGCCCGCAATGTCTTAGTGAAATCTCCAAATCATGTTAAAATCACAGATTTTGGACTGGCCCGGCTCTTGGAAGGAGATGAAAAAGAATACAATGCTGATGGTGGCAAGGTAGGTGGAGCTGAGAACAACTGCTCTTGAAAATGTACTAACATATCTCTTTATCTCCCAACGAAACAGCAGTGCAATAATTCTTACAGACACAGAGTATGAACTTAGGGCTATAAAGATTGTCTCATTCGTCCTGAGGCTAAAGAGCTATTACAGAATGGCAGTGTCTTATATACCACTGAGAAATTTGGGTACTACTAACAATCATAATTCACATGAAAGCTAACCATTCTGGAGTCTACTTTCCCTAACACCAAAAATGATACTTTGTGGTAATTTAGTGTAGTTGGTTTGATTTCACTTATATCATAGTGAATGATGCACCTACCTTGCTTGTCATTTGACTATACACCAGAATACAAGCTAAGCCACTAATACTGAAGATTGGACCCAGTTCCATTCTCAGCCATGTTTTCCAGCCCTGTAACTCCAGTTTTGCCTGACAACTGTGTTCCTGCATATCTCCCTCTCCAAACAGCTTCATGTGTACCTGAGTTATAGATCTTTTATTTACTGATTAAGCCACACTCTTTGCTAATTAATTAAGGAAGTTTGTATGTGAAGATCTATCTTGCTTAATTAAAGAGAACTATGTGAGACCAGATCAATGACACAAACCCAAAAATTCTTAATCTCTGTTGAATTATGAAGTTATGATATGAAAGATTATATATATATGAATTTTGATAATTATATACCTTACTTTTCTATCAAAAATAAATATTTACAATAATAAGCTTCTAAATACTTAGCACTAATTCACCCTGGGAGTTTGCATAATGTCTATATTCAAATCTTACCAAAAAGTAAGATAACAAAATTTTATAAAATGTAAAAATTTTAACTTTCAGAAATTATCTTACCTATTCTCAATTTCGTAAGCTTATTTTCTCTGTTTACTACAAGCAGCAGTGGTTGAAAAAAATCATAGCTTTGAAATTTTCAACAACATTCCTCAAAAAGAGCAGTCTATAAATCATATGACTTCACCCATCTTAAGAACATACACCTGTAAAGTTTGTCTAAAGCAAGATTCATTACAGCTTTAAAATCCTGGTCACCATTAGGTCTTTATCAAGCCACCTATGATTTAAACGTACTTCTGTAACATGGTGTCCATACTCCATAAAGTCTGCCAACTCCTTGCCCATAGGGAAATTACTTTCACTGTGTCTTCGGTTCCTTTTCAGTGAATCCCATGATTCTGTCATAGAGTTACCTTGGTGTCACCTTGGTGAGCAGCCAACCTCATGATTTCAAATGCCTATTTAGTTTTAAGCTTTCAACTGCAAAGTAGAAATGTTTATCTTTATTCCATAGGATCTAATTATATCCCCAGCTACATACAGCTGCCCTTTGAGTTGAAATACGTTCTGCTGACCCATCACCCACAGGGGATGTGGGTTGAGTTGTTTTTCTTGTAGTGATGATGAATTTGTGCTGATCCCCTCACATTCCTTTATATTCAGAGCTCCTATTTCAAAAATGGTACATATTTTCAATTCTTCCCTACCAAGGCAAGGGAGATCATTGGTGACCGAAGAAGAAAGCAAAGCTAACTTTGGAATTCATGATTTTAGACAATTTAGTGACCAGAAGCCATTGGGGCAACTGAAAAAACGATCACATCTGTGGCCAAAACCATATCTGAAAGAGAAACAGGATCACTGAATCTGAAGGAGTCTCACTTTTGAGAAAGATTCATGTAGAAAGATTGTCAGATTTGATAATGCCAGGCTTAAAGTCAGGTCAAAATTTAGATACTAGACATTAAAAAATATATAAAGTGGTTTCTACTACTAATTTTCTTTGTATTGTTTATGAAACTTTAAAATGTGTCTTTTGGTTAATTTACTTTATAGATGTTACAAACTTCAATTCATTTGTTCCATATCTTGAAATATACATAGCAATATACATTCCATCAAAACTATAATTGAGGTCAGTCCAGAGACTAGCATATAAGAAATGTTTTTAAAAGATGATTTCTTGTATAATTTTAATTATTTACTTTTTATATTTTTATAGATGCCAATTAAATGGATGGCTCTGGAATGTATACATTATAGGAAATTCACACATCAAAGTGATGTTTGGAGCTATGGTAAATATCTTTGTAAATTTGTCCTTCTAAAGAAGCATAAATGTTTATCTCATAGAAATTGAGGAAGCCATCTGTTGGTCATATTAGAAACCATTATTTGTAAACTTTATTCCCTAAAGTAATTAACTCTCTGGTCTCTCATTTAAAAAATTAATAACCCAAATCACAATTTTATCTGTCTTTTTTGTGATTTATCTTGTTCTTCTAAATCTAAAACATACAATATCACTGCTAAGTTTTCTTCTATAAGCTTTGGATTAAGAGTAATTTGTCTATTGATTCTTACACACACACACACACACACACACACACACACACACACACACACACCTTCCAACATTAGGAACAACTTCTTAGAATCTCATGGCTTGGATTTACAACAACTATTTAGTCATAAAACTCTGGAAATAATTAATGTTAAAGGGTAAAACAAAATCAAAGTATTTGTTTTGCTTAAAATAATATGTATTCTAATGGTAGAAAATTTACTGGCTATTGTGAAAACACTGAACAACAAATATGCACAATAAAGTGGCAGATGTGCAGGTAGTACTAAGAGAACACTCCTAATTGTAGCTTGGAGTTTCATTTTAGAATGACAAAAATAAAGTTTGAATGAGATGAAAGAGAGAGATTGATATTTATGATTAGAACATTGTTTCATCATTTTGAAATCAGTTGTTAAAGTGAGCTAGCCAGCAGCATGTCTGTCTTTACAATTTTATCCCCCTATAACTTACAAGATGAGATCAATACTTTGTCTAAGTTTATACATACCATGTGAAACTAGTATTGAGTAAATACATTCAACTGAATAAAAACAAATATCTCTAGGATGTCTCAGAAGGTACAGGAGCTGACTGCCAAGCCTTATAGAGTGAGTTTTATCCCAGAACCCACATGGTGGAAGAGAAAATTAAGTCTTTCAAGTTGTCCTCTGATCTACACTCGTGTAGTGTAGCATGTGCAGGTTCCTTGCAATTACACACACCCCATAAATAAATTTATGTAGAAGAGAAAAGAAAAATAGCACAACCCCTCATGTTAGTGTTCATTTTAAACTTGATATTGTCATATGATACACCATACATGATTACATAATTTAATAAAATGTTTCCTGTGTTCCTGTATCATGTGTGTGTATGTGTATATATGTATATATGTATGTATGCATATATGTATATTATACTGTGGTTGACTTACTTAAAAAGAGTGATCAATATTTTCCCAGCCTTCCATTGAAGCGAGAATATTAGCTTCTTGAGCAGGTAGCTCTTGATATAAATAAGGATTTAAGAAATGTCAATCTGTTTAAATGTGTCACTACTTGTACATATATGTGGCACTAAAAAATTATAAGATGTAAATATTAACAGATAATACAATTAAATGTTTCTATTCTGAAGAATAATTTGAAGTTTACATATGTTTGTTTTGTTTTGTTTTGTTTTGTTTTGTTTTGTTTTGTTTTGTTTTGTTTTCAGGCAATAGTGACTGACATATACCAGTTTAAGTAAATACGCATTGCAGAGATATTCAGAAAACCTAGCCCCCATTATTCAATTTTATCCTCAAGTTTACCTATGTATGCATCATTCAAGACTCATAGTGTAACACAATCTTGCCTACATAGCTATTTCTGTTTTTAAAGCCTTCTGGTCTGAGGATAAAGCGCAGTGATAGAGAATTTACCTACGATAGGACAGAAGCAATCTCTGCTGTAAAGCTATTTTTGCTCTTGGTTTTGTTTTTACTCTTATTTTTGCCTGTCATTGCTCTAGTGATTCAAAAAAAGTCATTTCCTTCGCTTAGAAATAAGCTGCCCTTGATTTCTTCATTTCTCTTTTCTATGGATACCCATTCCTATGCATTCTGTCTTCCATATGGATTGATCCTCATGCAGACTCCTGGATGTGCTCAGTAAATTGCTCTACACCACATGTTTTCTTTGTGTTAGCTGAACAGAGAGCCACAAGGCTTTACCATAACAACAGCCACCTGCAACCATCTGAACCGATCACCTCTGCCTTTGATGAAGACGTTTCCTACCAAGAGACTAATTTAAAAATTAATCCATGTCAGGCTTTTCCTGAAATTACATTTATTTGGCATTAAACACATGCATACAGTAAAGGCATGGTATTCTGGATTTTAGTGTATGTGAAACAATTTTCATCAGTAAACATTGGCATTGCCATTAGGTACAAATGGGAGGACTTGCTTTAAATTCTGGCATCTATTATAAATCTTTCTTGCTATGCATTAAAATCACCAAGACAATGGTGAAAGAATTCTGACTGTGACTTGTCCCCGGAAGGTTTAGCATTGGAATCCTGGCAGTGAGTGAAAGACCAGAAAGGAGCTTCTTTAAGTTTCAACTGTTTGCTTTGTAAAAGTGTATCGTGATACGTGTTCATTCAAATTGTGACAGTAATTTGCTTATGTGAGAATTGTATTTCCAACTAGGCGTCACTATATGGGAACTGATGACCTTTGGAGGAAAGCCCTATGATGGAATTCCAACCCGAGAAATCCCCGATTTACTGGAGAAAGGAGAGCGTCTGCCTCAGCCTCCCATCTGCACTATTGATGTTTACATGGTCATGGTCAAATGTAAGGCTGCAAAATCACTCTTTCTGCCTGCATTATCATTCTTAATAAATAAAAGTTTAGATTGTTTTACCTGCAAAATGTTTCTCTGAATTGTTAAATAGAGTAGCAAGAATATTTACGAATGCAGAATATAAATACATGTTGTGGTAATTACTATTATGAGGTAATAGTATGCCACTAAGTTACAAAGTAAAAATTATGTCGTTCTTACTCTTACAATTTTTCAAATTTCCATACCCTTTGAAGTTTGTCATAAAGAGAGATAATTATTCATAAGAATGTTAGTAATAATATTAATGTTAATCTTTATGGGAAAATAGCTAAACATCATTGAGAGTCTGAAAATGAATTAAAGTAGATATGGGTTTAATTAAACATAAGTTAACAGAGCAGGTTGGGAGTCAAAAGAGACGAATCCACAACGAAGTAAAGATTAAGATGTTTACTCTTTTTAATTTGGTCATTTGCTTACATCAAATGTTCTTACTTTTCTTTCCACTTCTATACTCCAGGCACATATGTATTATAAATGTGTTTTGAAAGCCTAGACCCCTAATTTTAATAGAATTAAAAAAGTCTCTGGGGTTTCTGACTTAATTTAAGTGCGATTAACTGGCAGCCATCTCTCTTGTATAATCTGAGGTTTTCCAGTTTTGATTTACACAGGGTTAAAGGAAGCCACTAAGTGGTGAAGGTGAATAAGCATTTTATTAATAAGAGACTCTGAGACTCTGGGCCCAGGTCTTCTCATATTTATATTCATGACATGTGTGATCTATTCTGACAGGAAGAGAAGGAATAAAAAATGTTCCTTGCAGTGCAGGTCAGCATGCCCTTTTCTCTAAGCATAGTTCTATTTACTCAATATTTAGTTAGGGAGAAACAAATATCTCACGCTGAAGTTAACCTTTTTTGGCTCTAGTAGCTTTGTCATTAGCATCTTGGTATTAACAAGCATTTTTTTTTTTTTTTGGAAACGAATACCCATAAGGTGCAGAGTGCTTGAGCTTAAGAGAGGTGACACAAAGGATGCATAAGATGATACCCAAAGGATTTCCAAAACAAGAATTAAAAATTAACTCTCCAGGAATAGAAGAATTCTGTATTAGATCAGTCCTTGTTTACTCCATGACCTGGGAGAGAGCTTAAAAACATCCCTATGTTATATGATAATTTGATCCTATAACCAGCATCAGATGTTATCTGAATACCCCAATGTGATGACGGAAAGGCAGGCAAACATTTTGCCTTATTAGACAAAGCATATACAATGTTTCACCTTTGTTTTTCTCTCTTCCCCTGGAGAGTTTATGCTTTAGAAAAGGATCATTTGGCAAGGAAATCAAAGCAAGCTGGGCGCTGTTATTCTTGTCATCTCATCAGCTAAACAGAGCATAGGCAGTTAAGATCCATTTTCTCTGAACTCCCAGCTAAAGAAGACTACCTACCTTGAAAACTAGTATTTTTATTCTGGGAAAGCTAATTCTAAGATAAATGTAATGAGGATTGTTGAACACACATTATAAATCATGTTCCATTTTCCTTCCAAACAGGAACAAACCTGCCAAAAGGAGTTGCTATCAAATTCCCCATTTTCAATCTTTTGTACTACAGTGCTATGATGAGAAGCAAATATTTCCTACCATGTACTCTTGATCTGAAACTTCATTTTCTATCTCTGCAGCCATCAAAGAATGCTTTAAGGACATTATCTTAACACTCCAAAACAAGAACAACAAAATCTGAGGTTCTAAAATTTCCCATGGTTAGCTTAAAAGCTATTTTCCAAGCTAAAAAAAAATTGAGTTTGACTCAGAATGAAAATTGGGGATCATGTAAAGATGGGTCAGCAGTTAGGAGCTTTTGTTGCTCTTGCAGAAAACACAAATTTAGCTTTCAATGCCTACATCAGGCGATTCACAATCACCTGCAACTCCAACTTCAGGGGATCCAATGCCCTTTTCTGGCTTCTGTGTACCTGCCCTCATATGCCCATACCCACACATAGAAACAATTAAAAATAATTGAATTTAAAAAATGTTATTTATAGTATATTGCATTTTGTGACAAATGTCAATTAATTGAGTTACAGCATAGTTCACTTCTTTCTCTTGTTTTGTTTTGCATATATATATATATATATACATATATATATCCCCATATTTCCCCAAACTTCAACTTTACTAATTATTACATACACTAATATTTTACTGTGTATTAATCTCCAGGTTGGATGATCGATGCTGACAGCAGACCTAAATTCAAAGAACTGGCTGCTGAGTTTTCAAGAATGGCTAGAGACCCTCAAAGATACCTAGTTATTCAGGTTAGTTATTTTGATGTTGCTTTTAAGACTCTCTAATAACAAACTCTATTTAAACTTTGCAACTTTGAAAACATCCAGCAATAAAGTGACCATGTGAAAGAACTTGTGAAGTCATGAAACTGAATATGGTTCTATATATGTCTATGAGACAAAGCAGGCTCAGAAAAGCAAATGCTATATGTTCTCTCTCATATGCATAACCCACATGCATACATATACACATATACATGGTATAGGCCACAAAACTAGGAAGAGATGATTAGAAAGGAAAAAGGTTTCAAGGGAAAGGTAAACTACAAAAGAGGCTAATAGAATACATATGACAGAGAAATGGAAAGACTATTTCAGAAGGAAAGGGCTAAACAGCCAGAGGAGAGGAGTACCAGAAGATGATAAACCAAAATAATGTATGTATGTCCTTTCTATCATAACACTATAACAAAATCTGTACGTTCATATGTTAATTTAAAAAGTACATGTGGATTGTTTTATCAGGCGAGGTGTATAGTATCTAAGCAATAACTCAATTTAAACGAATTGATGCCTAACTAAACCAAAGAACAATCCAAAAGATAGTTGGCATTCAACACCAAAAACCAAGTGGATTGGCTTATTTATTTAATATAATAATTTCTCTGTGCTGATTTTCACCTAAAGCCTACACAGTTGTACCTTGAAGAATCTTAATTATCTTTCCTTGCTGAAGGGAACCTTTATCTTTAAATAGACTAACATAAAGACAAAAGCCAAACAGTAGACGATAATGGTTTTTTAGTCACTTTCCTACAAATTAATTTTCATAAACTGACATATTTACCAAATGTAACAAACTTTGGAAAAAGGAAAACTATTCAGGACATGATAAACTGAACAAAGCTTCGCAGAGGTTTTTATGTCTTTCACACCCATATATGCTCTATAGGTCACTGTACTGTGATTTTAAATGCCATCACTTTGACAACGATGCCATTAAACTACAAGACAAACTATGGATGTCTGTCCCAGCTAAGCAGGATAGTTGGAACATGTTGAATTAAAAACTGATGTCAAATGTCTCTTATTGTCTGTTCTTAATCCATACCCCTCCTTGATAGTGAACTGTTATTCTCAGATCTGAAGTAGATTTTACCAACCTTAAAACATACACAGCACCTGGCAGCTACATTCTTTCTGTTGTTGTTCTTACAATTATCACATTCTTCTATTATATTTCTTTATCATACCTTTTTATTATCTAACTGTAGTATAGGATTCTTTTTGGATGGTAGTTATGCTAAGACCATTTTTTTTTAAATGAGCACATGAATTCTCTAGCCATTTGGTTTTCTACTGTATAAAGTAACTATTGAAACCACATGTTATGGAGGAAGGAATAATGATTGTGGTTATCTCTTGGGCAATCTTTCAGGGTGATGATCGTATGAAGCTTCCCAGTCCAAATGACAGCAAATTCTTCCAGAATCTCTTGGATGAAGAGGATTTGGAAGACATGATGGATGCTGAGGAATATTTGGTCCCCCAGGCTTTCAACATACCTCCTCCCATCTACACATCCAGAACAAGAATTGACTCCAATAGGGTAAGAACTAATTATACACAAGTACCATGATACTTCTGAGAAACAAATTTGTATGCATGGATTGTAAAGCATAAAATTTTCCATAGAACTATATAGTTTATTATAGCAATTTCTATATTAAAAGCACAGTACAGACAAAAGATATGCCAAGATAACCACAGATATAGTTAAATTTGGAAGTTAAGTATTGACAATACAATATGTACCCTGAGATATCACCATTTAGATAGAAATTATCTTATTCATCTTAAATTAAACGCATTTTAATTTCTAAAAAACAAAGTGATAAAATTGTGTTAATATTGTAATAAAAATTCTTACCTACTAGGCTTTCCACTGATCTTTATTTAAAATATGGTAACCTGTATTAATCAATACTAGTACAACTTTTTTCACTCATTGAAGAAACATTTTTTTCTAAGTGAAATACAAACATTAAAAAGTATGTGAGCCTTTAAACCACATCAATCATATTTAGAAACCCGGTGAATCTTTACTAAGACATTGATTTAAGTTTTAGCAGAAGCTTTTGAGAAGCATTTGCATTTCAAATATTAAACCCACTTTATGAGAGTACTAGTTTTTCACTAAATGTGGTCAAGCCCATGTATCTATTTTTAAAGATTCACTTTTCAGTACCAGAGAGATGGCACTTATGCGTGTGCAGTGCTTTGAGTTCAGTTCCCAGAATACAAGTCTGGTGAAATTCCAGCTTCCTGTAATCAAGCGCCATCTTCTTGTGTCTGTAAGCAGCTGCACCTAGGTGCTTAAACGCATATACATTCATTTTAACAAAATAAAATGAACCTTATTTAAATATTTTAATTAAAAACCACCTGTCATCCATTCAACACATAATTGCCTCTATACAGGAAATGTTAGCATACATTATAGATTCAAGAAATTTCCATGCAATTTATGTTTTCTGAACATATGCAGGCATCCTGATAGCAAGGAACTGAAACCAACATGAATGACCCTCAACAGATGAATAAATAACAAAAAACGTGCTACATAAAAGAATATTAATCAGCTATAAAGAAAAATAAAATTACTAAATTTTCAGAAAGATACACTTAAAAATTATATTAAATGAACTAGAAAAACTCAGAAAGAAATAAGAAAGAAAGAAAGAAAGAAAGAAAGAAAGAAAGAAAGAAAGAAAGAAAGAAAGAAAGGAAGGAAGGAAGGAAGGAAGGAAGAGAGAAAGAGAGAAAGAGAGGGGGAAGGAAGGAGGGAGGGAGGGAGGAAGGGAGGAAGGAAGGAAGGAAGGAAGGAAGGAAGGAAGGAAGGAAGGAAGGAAGGAAGGAAAGAAGGAAGATAGACAAACTATGGTGCTATGTGTTCAACATGTGGGGACCCTAGCGTGCAATTTGATATGTAAGTGTGTATTAAAGAGATGCAAATGAAGGATAAAATTTAGGCAGGCCATCAAAAGAGGGTACAATTTTGTGACAAGACATGATTTTGGCAAAATGGCCTAGTGTGTAAGCAGGTTACTCAGACAACCTGAAAGTTTTTTTCCTGTGAGGTAATTAGAAGTACATGATTTGATTAATTTCGTAACATGTCCAGGTTAATAAAAGAGCTACCAAGACATAGAATTGACATACAGTTTGGCCAGTGCTACAGTAAATTACTTGGCCCTTATAAAGTGTGGATATATAATGAGTTTAAGTCTACATTCAATTTCTTCCACGTATAAGATGCAAACATGAGGGTTAATTGTTTTCTAGAAAGCAACTTTCTGCTTTAGTCTCTTCATCTCAAAGCATTGCCACGGAAGCAAAACAAAATGGCTTAGCTTTCTTGGCCATAAGCTTAAGGGAAACTTCAAGTTTCCAGTCATTCTCAAAAATGGAAGTCGCTTTATCTCAAATTGACAGAAATAATAAAATGACATCTAGCTTTTACTATTCAACGCATCTATAGATTAACAATTCTCAGCTGAATGACAACTCAATGAAGTTATCTTATTATTATCACATCTTACAAACAAGAAACCTGTCACACAGACACAAAGTGATAAGCCTGGTGTCCCATGGCTAGCCAGTAAAAGACCAGAGTTCTTATATAGGCCTTTTATCTCTCATCCAATATTCTTTTACTTCAAAAGTACAAATTTATTTCCATGGTGTGTTTGTTATTCTTGGCATTGACCTCAGTATCTGGGACTTGTCAGTAAATTTACCTCATAATTTTCTCATAAAATGCAACTCATCTCAATTACATCTTTGAAACTTTTTCCTATGTTTGAAAGACTGGTTGTGTAAAGGCAGAATAAAGCCAGGCTTGTAAGCACACCTATAATCTCAATGCTGGGGAGGCTGAGGCAGGAGGATTTTGTGAAGTCAATGCCAATCAGGGTTAGTAGTGATTCCAATCTCTGCCTAGCTAAATAGTGAGATCTTATCTCAAAAACTAAACAAAAGAAAAACAAATTAGAATAGTAAGAAAGAAGAGAGGGATAGGAGGGAGGAACAAAGAAGAGAGGGGATAAGTGGGAGGGACCACACATCCAAACCACGGTTTACTTTTCTTTGTGCTGGAAAAAAAAAAAAAAAAAAACCATAATTGTAATCCGACCTGAAAAAATTTTATACCCCAATAGGAGCAGATAATTTAAAGGTTTAAAATTCTAATTCATAAGCCAGATGGTGGTGGTACACACCTTTAATCCCATCACTAGAGAGACAGAGGAGGGAGGATCTCTGAATACTAGGCTGTCCTGCTCTACAGAGTGAGTTCTAGGACACACAAGGCTACAGAGAGAAGAGAAAAAACAAAAAAAAAAAACAAAAACAAAAACAAAAAAACAAAAAAAAAAAACAAAAAAAAAACAACAACAGCGACAACAACAATAACAAAACCTCTTTGGAACAAAATGAATTCATAGATTGTGAATATCAATCTTTGGGGAGGTAGGAAAGTCTGTAGCCATGACAGGGGTCACTACCTCCCCTCTCTATATAGCAAAAACTGACCAAATATCACTAATACATTTAATGTTCTAAAAGACAAATTCATCACTTTTCATTTCAATAATCGATTTTCAAGAAGAGTTTTATTTCTTAACGTGAAATGCCATCATGATATCAAGATTACGGCATGGTTCTTTGTCTTCTTAATAAGGATTCTCAAATTCTTAGGTTTTGTTCATTTTAATTTGTAATGCTTAATTCAAGGAATTCTTAATAACAGTTTGATCTAACTAAAGAGCACTCGACACAGGAGGGATCTCATGGGGACGCCCTGACCTTTAGGCCTCCTGTCTTGTGCTGCATTTTGATTTGCTACGTGCACACTCCTTTTTTAAGGTTTCAGTGTCAGGAAAAGGAATTATACTTATTTTGGGAGCATTAATTTGTGTGTGTGTGTGCATATATGTATGCATTCATGTGCATACACACACACACACACACACACACACACACACACACACACATTCCATGTTGTACCTGTGGAAATTCAGGGATACACTCAGCTGATGTTTTCACTCTCCACCTTATTTCAGACAAGCTCTTTTGTCCACTCTTGTGTATGCAAATCTAACTGGCCTGTGATTCTCCTTTCTCCAGCTCACATCTCACCATAGGAGTGCTACGGTTATAAGCACATGCTGTTGGATCTGGTTTTACCTTGGTTCTGTGATCCCAACTCAGCCCCTCATGCTTTCATAATAAATATTTTACCTACTGAACCATTTCCCTGACCCATGAAAGATCTTGGTCCTTTAAATTGTCCTAATTTTAAATATCTGGTTTTATATAACTCTTATTTCAACTTATAACATGTTACAAGTATTATTTCCATCCTTGTCTACAGTGTTGCTACATTATTTCATAGTTATTTCAACTTTACTTTCTGTGCTCAAGTTATATAATAAGGGACAATGTTTAAAGTGAAGAAGAGTGGAAAGCTTATAAACATATTTGATAACTATTAACTAGCAAATATTCAGTTTTTTAATTCAAAATGAACATATATATACATACATATATATATATACATATATGTATATATATATATATATATTCTGTCTCTTTCTATAGCATTATTTTCTCATTTTTAAATTAACAACTGTACCCATCTATGTGAGTGACAGTCAATTAACTTTAGAACCACATTTTCTCTAGTAACAGGCCAATAAACATTAATCTCTTCTAGAATGACACAATTTTTATTTTTACTTTGTTATTTATCCCTAACATAATTACAGATACATTCTTATTAAGCTGGAGAACTCATGACAAGCCTGTTGATGTGTTCACTCTTTAATTCCGTGTATGTTTCCCAACATCAAACAAATTATTAAAGCAATCTCTTCTGTAATGTGATAGATTGCTTGAAATTTCACAAGTGGTCCAGCAAGATGTTTCAGCGGGGTATGGGCCTTGCCATCAGGCCTGTTGAACTGATTTGAATTCCCAAACCTACATACATGGTAGAAACGAACCTATTCCTGCAAGTTGTGCTTTAACCCTCATGTGTGCACTGTGACCCATACAGGTATTCACACACAAAATAAGTAAATTTTAAAACTGTAAATTTTAAACCCACATATATTTTGATAAATTATAACCTTAAGATAATGAGTAAAATAATAATACAATGCTGACATTTGTCCAGACTGCTAGTAAAAATAAATTAAAGAAACACTAGACAATTGTCATCTAATTTATAACTGGTGCTATTATCATGAGATATAACTGTAAAATGATCTTAAATATTTTTACCAAAATGATGTGCCCATTGCATGTGCTCTAATATTATGTAAACAAGAGAACATAAAAAGCCATTTAACTTCAGCAATCCTTAGCTCCCTACATCCGTAGACCAGTGTTTAAGGCTGAAGTCATTTGCTACCTGCTTCAGGATGGGCTTCCACTTTCTTTCTCTTAATGATAATATGATTAAAATAAACTAATTTGTGGGCTGGAGAGATGGCTCATTAATTAAGATCACATGCTGCTATGCTAGAAAAGCTAAGTTACGTTCCTGGCACCTACAGGTATCTTACAACTAGCTGTAATTCCAGGTCCAGGGGATTTGATGACTCTGACTTCCAAGGGCCCTTTACACCTTCACTCATAGCCACATAAACAAGTGCAGAACACACATGACCATACAAAATTTAAAATAATAAAACAAGTTAATTAACTAAAATAAGTTGGAAATCAGACATGATATTACAGAACCAGTTCAGGGCATGTTGGCATGTTGGGTGTGGTGGTCACATGATTTAATCAGGTTCATGTCATTTTCTTTAGTCATAAGGATGCTGAACTGAATTATATATTAGTTCCTCACATTAAAATTACTTTATAATAGATGGGCATTTTGAGAAATTATACTTCAGACATATGCACGTTTTATTTTGTTGTGAGGACTATTCCATTGGAAAATGCTCCAAAGCCTGCTGAGTTATGTCATTATGCAACCATCTTTCTTCAGGGATGGGCTAGAGGAGAGAGAAACCTTCAGACACAAGGAAGCATAGCTCTATGACATGGCAGGGAGGAGTTAGGTGACATAACAAGGTTACTCCTGTTGCAATTTACCAAGGATCAATATTAATTCTAACAATAGCTGCTTCTGGAGGACAAATGACTATAGTCTCGGGATATTGGTTTTACATTTTGTCCAAGATCTATCAAGGTTTCCTGCAGTTTATCCTTGACAAGAGGCTTGAGGTTTTTGTTTGGTTTTAATCTATTAAGCCCGATGTAGTAGCTCTTCTTACTAGATTCCATACCTTTTTTTTTTTTTTTTTGTCTCATGTAGTCTTTACTCAACAGCTAATCCTCTTAAATTTTTCAGTATACTGTAGTCAAAGTAAACAAGTTGATATATTTGAATCAGAATTAGTAAAATAATACATTTGAATATTTGTCATAGATTTGGCACTGCGGTGGACAGGGAGAATAGAGTTAGGAGAGGATGTACTGTCTGCAGAATCTTGGTCTAGTTGAGGACATTGTATAGGAGAGAAACATCGGATATTGTAGTGAAAAGGTAAAACAATCCAAATCAAGATGAGATGTTAAAGGAAGCCATTTTAGCCATGTCTTTCTGAAGGAGTATCATGCTCAGAGCAGGGTTAGATGGGAAATGAAACAAATCAAAAGGTCGACGTAAGATGAGACATGTGTGTGCTAGTTATTTTACAATCTTAATTTTTAGAACATTTTTACGTTGTGCAGGTTTGAGAACTGTATCATCAGACAAGGAAATGCCCTGTCTTGAATTTTTCACATTTTCTTCCCAGTGACAAACTAGGGTTTTAAAGGCTCCTGCTCCCCTCTGAAGGTTCCAACTCAAAGCAAAAATCTTTTCGACCTCTAAGTACCCAAGGAGCTAAAGGGATCTGCAACCCTATAGGTGGATCAACATTATGAACTAACCAGTACCCCGGAGCTCTTGACTCTAGCTGCATATGTATCAAAAGATAGCCTAGTCGGCCATCACTGGAAAGAGAGGCCCATTGGACACACAAACTTTATATGCCCCAGAACAGGGGAACCCAGGGCCAAAGAGGGGGAGTGGGCGGGTAGGGGAGTGGGGGTGGGTGGGTATGGGGGACTTTTGGTATAGCATTGGAAATGTAAATGAGCTAAATACCTAATAAAAAATGGAAAGAAAAAAAAAAGAAAGGTTAAATGAATTACCTATGGTCACAGCAGATTTGATCCACTGATCCACAAAGCAGATCACACTTAACTACCACTTAGGTACATGCCCACGTGCAAATTTGATGCATTTGATCACTCAAAATTAAAATTCTACTTATTGCTGAAAGAAAAAAAAAAAAGAAATTCCCTTCTTTTTCTCTTGCTCCAACTCTGATTCAGACTTCATTGCTTCACAGATAACACTGCATGTCTTGCTCAGTATGTAGATCTAGTATTTAGATTGTTTCAAAAGACTTTGATTTTTCTTTTTTTTTTATTTTTTGTTTCTTCCTTTCTTCTTCCCTCTCCCTACCTTCCTTCCTTCCCTCATTTCTTTTCCCCTTTCATCCTTCCTTCTTTCTGTCTATTGTTAAGGATCAAACCCAGGATACTGAGACTTGTAGGCAGGTTGTCTACCAATGAGTTACAGCCACAGGCAGTGATAGCATTTTGTACTTATATAGTATTTCTTCTTTAAAAACTTAATACGTTCTTATATTGTACCAAAAAGACCCACAATATTAATGATATATCCCAGTACCTAAGCTTTTATTGACACAAATTTCTTTCTCTTCCCTTTGTTCATTCCTCATTTTTCTTTTTCATCATCTCCTTTTTCTTCTCCACCTCTTTTCTCCTGCTTCATTTTTAGAGTACATTTTCGTATTCTTTTCATCAGTGGAAAAATTTGAATGGTATATATTTTATTAGATCTCTCCTTATTTGGTATATAATCCTATTGTCATTGTAAATAACCATTGAACATCATTTATACTAGAAATGCCTTTTCCATTCCACTTGACTGGTCATTGCAATTTGCTTTTTTGCAGCTCACATACAAAAAGCTAACCAGAACTGCAGGCATTAGCAGCACATGCCTCACAAAATCTTTATCTGTTGGAATTTTCTGTGTTAGTATGGAAAAATGGATGGTTTGGTTTTTAGAAATGCCATTTATATTGTGTTTATAAAAAGATAAAGAGGAGAGGAATATGTTTTGATGGAGGTGTACGCGCGCACACACACACACACACACACACACACACACACACACACACACGGGGTGGGGAAGAGGAGTAGAAGGGTGACTTGGAGAGAAGGGGATAGAGGAATGGGGACAGGGGAAGAAGGAGCATAGAACAAAGCAAGAGCGAGTGGAGGGGGCAAGCAGCCCCTTTTTTAGTAAGTCAGGCACACCTGGCTGTTGCCAGGTAACTGTGGGGCAGAGCTTAATTAACCAAAATGCTAACAGTCTCTCCAATAGATGTAATATAAAATTCCATTTCTTTTCTTTCCAAGTTTTTGGGAATTCTGGAAATATCAAGAACTCTTGATCTGTCTGATTTTATATTAACTATATATTTAAACCTGAAACATTTCATCCACAAACTTGAGGAAGAAAATATGCTGATTGTTAATCCCAAAAGTACTTTAAGAATAAATTAAAATGCATTAGTTTCAGTTTATCAAATTCCATATTCTTGCATAGCCATATTCTCATTATTTAACATTATCAGGCTCTTTTTACAATAACCTCCTCACAATCTCTCTTCTCTCCCTTTCTGTTTCCTGACCCTCTCTTTGTCTTCAAGTATGATTTCCTCTAGAAAGTTAATTTTCCTAGAAATCCTCTGAACAGAAATGTAAACTGTGCTGTTAGTCCTCAGCACTGTTACAGAGAATAATTCTCATCCCAGAAGTTTACATGATCATATTATGAGGTACATGCATAAGGTACTAAGAGATATTCTAGTACAACTTTTTCATTTTATGGAGGTGCAAACTAACACTGGCAAAGCAGACATCTGCAGCCCACTGTCCTTGCTTTCACGAGGTGGGTGCAGGGCCCTTACTCCAAGCTCTTGGATCTTAATCCAGTATTCCATCTTTGATTGGTTCTGTTAGTTTGTTTTTGCTGGTGAAAGCCATGGATGTCTTGATTTTACTTCCAGTCTAATGAGATTTAGTATCAACTGGCTTAAAAGGCTCCTGCTGGGAGTGCAATGAGAAGCCAGAGCCCCTGCTGCTGTTTGCCTCCTCTGTTTATGCTTCCAAGAGACTCCCTGTAATCAAGAGTTAATGGTTTAGGGAGATCAAATGGAATTGATAAAGCCAAAATTGAAGAATAAAAGCAGAGCAAACAGTGTCTGCATTTGAAATCAGTAATGACATACTTGACAATAAAATGATCTTTACAAGTTTAGTAGATGCATCAAAATCTCCAAATGCAAATCTAAATATTACTACTGTTTATTGATCACTTATTTCTGTTCTAAATCTACTCAGAATTTATACATAGATTACCCTTTACCTTCACAACACAATAGAGAACAATACTATTCCCTTATTGGCCATAATAGAAAATATGGAGAGACTGGCAGCTGCTATGGTAAATAGTGAGATTTGAAAGCAAATCTCACTTGTCTGGAGTTAGTGCTTTTAATTCTCCTCTTTCATTAGTAAAAGAAAAGGAAAATCAAGTTACCATCACCAACAAGCACTGCATAAATTGTAAGAATTAGCCTACATATTAAAAGAACTCATTACAAACTAATACGTTTCTTTTATTTTTAAGAATGGTATGTTTTTACAAAAGCATTTTCACTCTAGCCTACAAAGTCATATTTTGAAAAGAATACAATCTCTTCTTTCCATCCTGCAAGAGGCAATACAATTATAAAGTCATAGAATCACTCATCTTGTGATGGCCACCTCTGTAAGTGATGGCTGATTACTGTTCTAAGGTTACAGAACATGTTGTCATATAGCACATTTTACTTTCCTTAAAGAATGTTAATTGTCCAATGGCTGAACTCCCAATCACCTAGCTGACCTGGTAACTTCATTAAGAGTTTAGCTATTCAAAAGCCAAACCACTGTCAGGTCCCATGATACCAAATGTGTCACATGAGCTGCTTGTAAGAGAGAGAAGTTCACTTCAAGAGCACCTGATGCTTGTCACTGATAACAACCTTTCAGTGTAGAATTTGGGATAGTGTTAAACATAGTCCTACAAGAGAGTCAACACATGCAATAGACACACTGAGTTTCAGTGAGGGTCTGGATTTAAAGCACATTTCAATGGTATTTATAAAACTACTTTACAGTTAGTGAGTGTTAACAGCCACAAAACCTATCAACAACCAAAATAAATTTCTTCTCTTTATTGTTAAAGAATATCAGAACTCAAAAGGGAAACAAAGAGTATAAAGAGACATCCAGAACAGGTACATAGATTTATGACATAAATGAATGTGTTATCTAAGCCATTTAGATGTTTATGTTTTAGAATGTTACCAGATTCATAGCTCGATCCTAAATTACTGGACACATCTCATTAAGAAGTCTATTCTTCATAACATAACACCTAAGCAAGATCATTAGCAATTTCTTCACTTCTCATATAATGAAACTGGGACATTATCATTAACTTCTTATTCAGATTTTTTGAAGGTTATTTCAAATCTGCCTTTGTCTGCCAGAGCTCCCTGTCTGGTCCAGCCGGCTATGCTGATTGGTTCTGCACAGGCTTGAGAAAGTGTTGTTCTATTTCCTTCTCAATAAGTATTGATGGCATTTTGAGAGGTTCAGAATATCCTTTGATTACTCCATGAAATGGAACAGAGAAGATGGCAGTCGGTCGTAGGGGGCAGGCTTGCTCATCAACTTTCCTTTGTGCAGTTTCTGTACTTGACCATCCCCTAATCATAAGCACCTTGTGGCTCTGTTCTTTCTCATTCTCACCTGTGTCAATGAGAAAAGCTCCCTTCTCAATTCAGACTTTTGACATACCAGAATGTTCTAAACAGAGGCTAATTTTACACTGTGGCTTTCACTGTAAATGAATGGCTGTGGACCAGCCTTTCATTACACTAAAGCAAAAGCTAAATTGAGAGACCACCACATCACTGTGGTAGAATTTCCAAATACAAAGATCATAGTACTTGCTTCAAAACATTGTAGATTGGGTGAAATAAGTACAGCAAATCAAACAGGGAAACAAATTGGCAATTCAATCCACAACCAATTTGTTTGGATTTTTCAAAAAAAATGATCATAGCCATTATTTAATAACATACTTAATTGATTCTTCAGGGGAAAATAATGCTTCATATTCTCCACATCGAAATATCGAAATGTACATAATTCATCTTCACTGAAGGCCTGATGGAGCCTATTTTCAGTTGGGGCCAGGTGCTGTGGTTCGGTATGAGAAAGATACGCTATTGGGTATTCCCAAGTTGAAATGAAGAATTCATTCTTTTACTCTTAGTAATTGTGTATATTTATAAGAGTGTGTGATTACTCAGAGACAGAATAATAACACGTGGTACAGTTTGACTGGCACTTACTTGTCTCAAGTACTATATAAGGGCTGTGTACTCATTAGTTTGTTTAATCTCCTGAACTCCTGAAAATTTTGCTATAGTTTTTATCCATTTGCCACTTATTTTACCACACAATTTCCTAATGTTTACTATTGTGAGCTATCTACTATCTACTATATCACCTATTTTGCATATTTTAAAATTGAGGCATAGCTATGAAATGATAGGGGCCAGCATCCTGCCTTAAAGGCTTCCAGGGACTGTGCCTTACCAGAATGCACATCACCTCTCATGTTGCCTCTGAGATTCCTTTGTTGGGTTATCACCACTCTCAAGTCAATTATGAGTACTCTTTCTCAGCCCTGGAGATCATTTTCAAGCCTTGGAATATGCTAAGCTAATCACCTACTGCCCCTCCGCAGTCAGTATTCAGGACTATTAAAAAGGGATGTATCAGGGAAGAATGATATTATTTATTTATTTTTATGTGTATGGGTGTTTTGACTACATGTATATCTTTTTACCACATGTGTGCAGTACCCATGGAGGAGAGGAGGGATATTAGATCCCCAGGGTCTAGAACTATCATAATTAGGGTTTGTATTGCTATAAAGAAACATTATAACCACAGGAACTCTTATAAAGGAAAATATTTAATTGGGACTCTCTTACAGTTCAGAGGTTTAGTTCATTCTTGTCATGGAGGAGAAACACAGCAACATGCAGGCAGACATGGTGCTGGAAAGGAGCTGAGAGTTCTACATCTGGATCAACAAGCAGAAGGAAGAGAATGAAACATATTTCCTCCAACAAGGCTACATACACCTACACCAACAAAACCACACCTCCTAATTAGTGTCACTCTCTATTAATCATTGGTGGCCAATGTCTCTCAAAGGATTAGAAGACTTGTAGATGTTTATGCATTGTCATGTGTGTTCTGGGAATCCTAACTGGATACCCCATGCTCTTCAGAGAAATCCATGCTCTTCAGCACTGAGCCATCTCTTCAGTTCTTCAGTGTATAATTTTGGCTTCTTGAACATTTGAATCATCATATTCTTCATGATAGTAGTGGTCTTCAAGGGACTTTCTTAGTAAGAACTCTTAAATCTATCAATACAGAAATATCACCATTACCACTCCTAAGTTATGATGATTTTAGGCACATAACAACAAAAACCTTCTTCAGTTGGTAATATATTCATTAAATAATCATTAAGGGAACTGCTATGTATTTAGTTCTTCTAGGACTGCATCTAACCTTGCCCTGAAAAATATTGACAAATAAGCAAGTAGCCAATAAAACACAATAAGCAAGTGTCACGCTAGGGACAAGGAGGATGCATAAGGAACTATTGAATGAAGTGAGCTTTATAATGAGAGGACAACATTTTGGCTTCTGGTAAGACAATTCTCACAGCATTTTAATATCTGAACTAATGTGGAGGGGGAAGGAATTTGAGGAATACTATGGGGAGTTTAACAAAAGTAATGGTTTTGAAATAGGTCTGTGGGATCCTGATATTCATTGAATAATATAGCATGAGAGGGGAATGTCAAGTTTTCTAACCCTGCAAGGGGACAAATGTTAGCATCATAGATTAGAGCATAAAATAAGATGAGTAGAATAAGAAAATGAGTGGATGTTTTGGAATTTAAATAGACATCGTTACTAGACTGCCAGAATGTATACCTAGAGCAGCAATGAAGCTGTCAGGAGTGGGAAACCAATTGTGTGTTGGTTCAGGGCACTTATGTTACTAGTCCTTCTTAACTTCTTAGCATAACATAGAGCTAGCAGAAAGCGAAATACAGTAAAATCCTGAGCCAGGTCGAGAAGCAAAATTTTCTTGGGTATAAAATGTACTGGGAACAGTTTATAGAAGCAATTTAGTATACTTAATTTTATTTCAGCTTGCTTTGTTTTTCTACATGGTGAGATGAGATACCTGACTGCCCAGATTTAAATATGAATCCAGTACAGGCTAGCTTGTAAGCCTGGACTTTTAGCTACTCAGTTCATTGTTCTACAAACTGTGGACAAAGACCATATGTACCAGAGAATATGTGAGGTGCCAGAGCAATTATATTTATAGGATATCTTGAATTAACAGCTCGGTAACTAGTTTTTCTTTCTCTTCCTGCACCCAAATTTCCTCACAGAGTGCGTTTGCTCTCACCTCTTTCTTGACTTACACAATCTCCCTCTTTCATCTTTCCAATAACAAAAGTAATTCACACTAAGACTTTGTGAATTGATAGTTATGATTGAAGACAGAAAGGATGGACTAGGTTGAGAGATCACATTGTAGAGAATACAGACTCCTATTCAACTCCTTCTCTTCATTGTCTGCCTGGGTCAACTCTATTTCCTTACAGATTCAAATTGCCCTTTGCATCACATATTGGAATTTCCCTTCTCATCTGAGGGCTTGGACCCATATGTTAAATTATCTACTAACTACTCAAACACTCAGGATTTAAAGTGTTTTAACAAAGAAATTAATTGTCTCTTGGGAATGATTTTAGTCTACTTACAATAACAGGTTTTCTGTTTTATTGTAATTTTCAGATTAAATTGAGAGACACTAAGAGACCACCAGTCACTCTTAATAAAGAGAAAGGCTACGGAAAGAACAGAGTGTGCAAGCATGTTTTTAGGAGAATTGTGACTAGGGCTTGAATAAGTGATGTGTTGAGACAATCAAACAGACTAATAAAGATCCAGTAAACTTAAGAACTCCTCAAGATGGAAAATATGGCATTGTAGAGGTTTCTCCTTGGATATGTAATGCTTCTGCCCCAGTATAGGAACTGTGAACAAATGAGAGGAGACAAGAGAAAGCAAAGGTGAGAATGTACATCAGTTATAAATAAAATTTTAAAAAATCAGTACAGAAGTAGTAAGAAATAAAGGCTACCTGGAGGATCAACACAGTAATTAATCAGATGTTAAATGATCTACCTACCTACTTTTATGTACTTACATAAATATGAGTGCTGTGTTCTTATTATGGGCAGAATAATATGCTAGGTTATTTACATACATTCTTACAAAGTATACTGCTAACATGAACATAAAACATCTTTACCTCATTTTAGGTTTAAAATATTTTAAGATTCAGATTGTGAATAGCTTGTGATACATCTGATAATATGTAGTAAGTAACTCAAGATTTCAATCCAAATTTACATTCATTCAAGGCACATACCAGAAAATGTAAGAGATCTAGAAACTGATATCCTGAAAGGGATGCAAAGGAAATGATAAACTTTGAGAAAGGTATGGTGGTGAAGCAAAAGACTATGGTCAGAGAAAGAAATTATTTTTCTTCACATTCATAATGGGAGTTTCGGTGCTGTTCGGGTGATAATCATGTGATACTTAAAGTGTAACTGAGATCCTTTCAAAGTCATGAAGAACACTCCAAAACACTGGCACTTATCCAGAAATGACTGTGCTCTTGTGAGTAGACATGAGTAATCCTGATAGGACAATGCTTCCAAAGACTGTAGAGAATCCTCAGGTGGGTAATGGCCTGTGATAGAGTAAGTTAACATAAGACTCATAATGGGAAGGGATTGGATTGATTTTGGAAAGCTGTGATCTAAAATCTTGATACTGGCTCAGAAAAATCATAGAATAAATGTTCTCCACTAGAGAGAGTAGGCAAGGAAGGCCCTGTATGTGCAAGGTGGCTACCAAAAGACATGTGAGATCACTAAGGCATAAATGCAGCAAACATTTCCATAAACAGGGAGTGAGTCCACAAATCTGGGTTTTCTATAAACAGACGCTCTTGAGTTTTTGAGTAAAGTCTAAATAAAAGATATCAGTCTGGGGAGATAGCTCAGTGGTTAAGAATACTTGCTCCTCTTTCCAAGGATATAATATGAGTTTATTTCCCAGCATCCTGATGGAGTGGCTCATAACAGACAGTAGCTCTAGCTTCAGACATCTCTGGTTTCTACAGACTACCACACATATGTGGCATGTGCACAGCGGGTGCTGCACACATGCACAAATAAAAATAAAGATTTTCTTTTAAGAAGGAAAAGAATACAAAATTTTCATCGTTTCTGTTGCAAACTTTATGAAATCATCAAGCCATGGGAACTGGAGTCTCAGTTATTACAGAGCCCTGGGAAGATCTTCTCATTGAAGAGCTGAAAGCCTCAGCGTTCCTGCTTAAGGGTAAAACCCCTGTGGGTCAAAAGAATGTGAAAACCAGGGGAAAAGTCTAGAGAGAATTAATGTGCATCTGTTTTCAAATCACATGTTACTGAGGCACTTCCTTTCAGACATCTGATATTTAGAAGCTCAAGATGGATGGCGTGGACTCTGGAAGTTTAATACAATAACAAAGAACCCTTTATTTATAACATTTCCTTCCTCCCTCCTGGAGACAGCATGGTCCTGCACATTTTAAAATTTTATTTGTGGGCTGATAAACATTTTATGAGTGCTCACCTGACTTATGTTCTGGATGATCTTACTGCTTGCTTTTGCTCTTCTCTTGGTCAGAATTTCCAGGCAGGAGCATATAAAGGTGTTGCAGAGCAAATAATTTACAGGCTGGATTTGTGCCGTGCTCTCTCAGACAGATCTCCTCCTGCATAATTGGCAACCAGTTTGATTCTGGAAGACCCCAGACAGTAGAATCTCCAAAACTGTGGCCAGTTGCTAATATTTATTCTAATTGTTTTCACTTGAACCTAGGTCACCATTAAATAGGCATTTTATAGATAATTCACAGAAATGATCAAAATCCCCTCTTCTATGTGTTACTTTGGACAAGGACATCTAAATTTATCCATCCCAATTTGAACTACTTGTTATTTTTTATTTGTTGTTGCTGTTTAGATAAAAATAGAAGAAACTGGATAAAAGATATACTGACATAACTGGTTAGTTAATCTATTTAAGGAACTTGTCTCAAATATAATCATGATGAGGTAAATACATTAGTTAAATTTCATCAATATTTATCAAGAAAGGCAATAACCTACTATGCGATTTTATTCATAGACTAAGTGTTAATATTTTCTTTTTTCCAAGATATCTATATCTGGCCTTAAATCTTCCCTTAATATAAGATAAATAAAGCCAAGTATTGTAGGTAGTACTTGACTATAATCTCAGAACTCAGAAGACAAAGTCAGGAGAATCATAAGTTCAAGCCAAGTCTGGGTTATAGAGCAGTTTACAGAATAGCCTGGACTTTAGAGAGATACCCCATCTGAAGAAACAACAGCCATAAAAAATGGAAATTATAGATAGTATTTATGCTAATTATATGCTTTTAAAAAGTGGCTAGGAAATATTCTAGGAGCTTACTTTATCTGGTAGGCACTTGCGGGCTGTTCCTAGTCACTAGTAGAAAGGATGGGGTAAAGCTTTATGTATGAAAAGTACCTAATGCCTTTCCTAGCTTTTCCAATGCCAGCTTTTTATCAGATTATAGCAATGTCACAAATTCCAGTGCTGCTCTATGAATTGGCTACTTTCTAAGGTTTAACTTTCTTAAAAAATGTTAATTGAACTTTTAAATGCTTCCGATCTTAATTTTATCACAAAGTAACCAATAAAAATTGTTTTTCAATAAGACACAGACACAAACCCTACATGGTATTCTGTGTGTGTGTGTGTTTATCTATCATCTATATATCTATCTAATATTTATTAAATATCTATCTACTATCTACTATCTATCATCTTTCTATCTGTCTATCTGTCAATCTGTCAATCTATCTATCTATCTATCTATCTATCTATCTATCTATCTATCTATCATCTATCTCTCTGTCTTTTTCAAAGTGTCAGTTCTCTGAAAAGACTGGCACTCACATGGAAGAAAAATTCCATCCAAACATTTGTGCAGTGCTACCAACTTCTCCTTGGACTGTTGACAATGTTTCAGTGTGAGTTCTGAGACATATCTCATTAAGAATCTGTCTGCGTGCTTTCAGCTGTTCAGTAGAAGTAATTAAAAAAAAAAAAAAGATAGCCAATATGCTCTCTACAGAAGTGGGAATTTCTAGTGAATGGGTTCTACCGACTCTGGCCCTTATCATACAAAAGGGGGAAAATTTAGTAAAGATTTGATTTCTGCTTATTATAGTCTCAACTGTTAGATCACCCTGTTACATTATTTTAGTTTGTAAAGCATGTTGGTGTTAGTCATCAAATACACACTTCCTTGTGTTCACATGGCCAGAAAATTTAAGGACTCTCACCCATATGTGTGCACCGTGAGAAACAAAACATGTTTAGCTTTTAAGTGAATATATTTAAATGACACTAAATGATGGATTACTCATGTGCAGTCAGCTTCAGTGACGTATCACTACTTTATTTATATCAATATTCCAAATATTTTAAAAGTTCTTTCAAGTGATATTTGTGATTGAGACTTATTTATTTATTTATTTATTTATTTGAAAAGTAATTCCTACCCCTCCTGAACTCACTGAAGCTGTAGTCATCTGCACAAGACTTGCACAAAGTCAGGCCCATTCACATGTGATCTGAGCTGGAAAGGAAACAATGAGGCCCCATCCCTACCTGAGAGACTATTGGAAATTAATGGCTGTAGGAAAGGAGGCTGTCATTCTCCTCGATGGCACAGCTGCTGATAAGTTACCTTGACACCAGCAAATGACCTCCCTTCATGTCTATGTAACAAACTTTGAATTCAGTGGGCCACATACCAAAAGAAAGGCATGTGAGCAAATGGGGGACTTCAGTGAGAGAGGGCGAGGCATGAGAGGGGATGAGTAGTAGAAAATTCATCATATAACTATGTGAATCTATCAAAACTATACAATGAAAAATAGACTTAAATACACTACAAATGGTTTCCACCACCAAGAAGAAGCACCTTAATAACGATGCTGCTGCTAATGACGACAATGATGATAGCAGCTGCCCCTGTCACATAACCTTGTGCCAATCGGTATAAGTACTTTCACCCTCATCTACAAAAATATATATTCGTCTGTTCTGCATCACCTAGTATGATTTTTGTATGTGTGATACATAAGAAAATCCAGCACTCGGCTCAATTTTCTTTTATTTCAGAAAAAAAAAAAAATCCATACTGGTTTCACCCTTCTATGCTATCACTTAACTTGTTCATGCAAATTTGACATGTACATGAATATAGAAAACCAACCAGATAGGAAATTATGAATCCTATTGTGCAGATAAGCACACCAAGTTTGGGGAAAGGCTCTTGGCTGGTGGTGAGGTTCTTCAGCATCAATGCTTTCCATAGGTAAGCACTCTTCTTTTGCAGCTAGTCAAGTCCCTTACTTGAAGCACACACTATAGTTTTATTGGCTTGCATCAAATATCCTATATACTATCCAACCATGATAATATATAGGTGTATATATACCTATATATTACTTAAAATATAAGATATAAATACTTAACATGTAAAATATGCACCATAGTGTGGAAATGTTAGTTGTGTGGAAATTACAGAGACAGGATTATTTTATATCTACTGATAGCCTCTTTATCCTCACTGTCTGTCTTCCCTGTTATTCTTAATTAACAATGCATATCCTTTGGTAATAAAACCTGAGTTTCCTGTGTCTCCAATTCACTCAGAAATATAAAGGTGCCTTAGGAAGTGTTATTATCTCTTTTCTTGCCACATAGCAAGAATATTTTGTTTTTGCCATTAGAGTGAAAGTTTTAAACAATTATTTTAGTAACAGTAAGTGTGCTGAATGGGATATTATCATGACGTATCTGTGGATTCAACTGGCCAATTGGCTATTTAGAATTAACTATAGTATATGTGAAACTTCTGATTTCAAAGGTGTTTTAAATAACACATGACTGAATAAGTGGTATCTGTGTTAGTTATTTTCTATTGCTGTGAAAAAACACCATAACCAAAGCAGTTTATAAAAGAAAGCATTTAACTGGGGGCTCATGGTTCCAGAGAGTTATAGTCCATGACCATCATGGCGGTGAGCATGGCAACAGCAGGCAGGCACGGTGCTTGAACAGTAGCTGAAAGCTTTCATCTGATCTACAAGCAGAAGGCAAAGAGAGCTAACTGGAAATGGTATTGGCTTTAGAAACTTCAAAGCCAGGCCTAATCAATATACCTTCCCAAGAAGTTCTACAAACTGGAGACCAAGCACCGAAACATATGAGCCTAGGAGCTCAATAGTCATTCAATCACGACACTTTACTTGAGATTCTGTTTCACCAGAATCATGTATACATTTGTGTTTATGTGTCTTCCTTTCCAGTCACCTCTTTCTATGTTGTTAATTGATGTCTAGTATATCTTCATCTGGCCATTCTCCTGGTTCTGTACTGAGTACCGTGTTATAAATAAAACATTAGCGCACATCCTCTTCTAAATGAACTTAGAGCTTATGTTCATTTCCTTTCCAGTTGCTGTGATAAAATATCCTGGCAAAAGTTACTTAAGGGAGGAAGGGTATGCTTAACTTACAATTCCAATTTATAGTTAATTATTGTGGGCCAATTAAGGGGGTAGGAAATTAAAAAAAAAAAACCAGTCAAATCACATCTGTAGTCAAGATCTCAGGGTAATGAATTAATACATGCATGCTAGTACTTAGTTCATTTTTTTTCCTGCCAGGGGAATGGTATATGCACAATGAGCAGCTCTTCATCCTAAGACCAAACTCATCTAGACAATCCCTGACTGAGCTGCTTCCTTGGTGATATTCTCTCTCTCTCTCTCTCTCTCTCTCTCTCTCTCTCTCTCTCTTCCCCTCCCTCCCTCTCCCTCTCCCTCTCCCTCTCCCTCTCCCTCTCCCTCTCCCTCTCCCTCTCCCTCTCTCTCAACTCAACAGTTAAAGCCAACCATCACATTGCAAAACAAAGAAACAAAAAATAAAATCCATACAAAGGAAAGCTGGAATACAGTTGATAAGTTATTCCCTGAGACAAATAATGATTTCTTGGTAAATATTTGATAAATCAAAAAATAAATGTAATCAGGATAAAGATAGGTTCCCATGTGGCTAATACGAAATCAAGACAAAGAAGCTAGCCAGAAAGATAAAGAGAATAGAATCTGGAGAGATACTTGAGGGAAAGAGAAGTGATCTGTAGAGATCTGCTGATTTGCTACTTTATTTAGATGGAGGCTTGTGTGAGGGGTGTTGGAAAGGGGAGGTTGGAAAATTGGCAATGATTGCAATTACCAATGGCCTTCAATGCCGACACAATGGAATTTCATTTAACCTGGGGGCAAGAGGAGTGGTTGCAGTTTTGCAAACACACAAAGTAACTGATGTGAAAAGAATGCCTAAAACAAGATCAGCAAGAATGTTATTACAGTGCTCTAGTCAACAAAGGATAACATAATTAAGATTATTACAATGCCAGGCTTCTCTAGTGAATTCTGGCTTACCCAGTTCCCCTGCTACAAGTAATAATACTTTCCTTTACCCCCAAGTAATGATTAAGATGGTAAATTATCTGTCTCTTTAACCACAATAGAAAGATGAAGAAAGTGTCTGGATTTAGCGGTTAGAAGACATTTTTAAAAATAGATGCTCAAATCTGAGGAGTAAGGTAGAGGAGAAATCTAAGAAAACATTGAGATATCTGATTTGCAAAAGTGGATGAGTTGTGATGAATATCAATCATTAACTGAAGAGACAAGTAGATTTGATTTGTGAGGGAATGGCCATTTCTGCTAGGGATTACAATTTTGGAAATGCTATAGGATAATTCAATGGAGATACAGGTCAGTTGCAGATAATAATGTGGGAATTAGCAGCCAATAGTCCAGTGTTATCTAAAAGTAGGTCCACCATGAAACAGGAACCCTAGTTTAAGAAACTCTTAGGCATTAATTGAAAAAGCAAACAGATTCTTTTTGACAGAGAAGCTGAGTCCCTGAACGGGGCAAATAAAATGTTCATAACTGCAAGAGGCCCATAACAGTGTACTTGGAATGGGTGGACAATATAGTCATACTTCATACAGAAGTCAAAGATAGATGAGATTAGAAGCCTTTCATAGACTGACAAAGGTTTCATGAACCTAAAATTGAGTAACCAACCTTGGTGAGAAAACGAATGGTGAGGACCTTGTCATCTCTGGAGTCCCAGCTGACTCCACCTCTGACTCAAGCATGATCTAAGGATCAGGTAGACTGTTTATTCCCTAAATTGAGTTGTAAAAGTTGTTTTTCTACTCAGACTCATTGAAATTTTCTTGTTAGTTAGTAGCCATCTGATCTCCAGGAACATAACTTGCTCTCTCTGTAACCCTGGCAGAAAATAGCGTGTGTGAGTGTGTCACCGCTGGCATCCATGTCAGACTTAAATTATGCTGTCTAGTTTATTTTAGGTCTGCTTTATTTTTGGTTTATTTCTTTTTATTATTGAAAGACAAAAATGTTAACTGTTTTAGAACTTGAAAGGAAATTATTATATCCCTCATCCTGACCAATATAGTTGACTTTAGAAGTAAGAAATATTGGTCTATTTTTTCCCCGTGAATTCCAGGAAATTCCAGAGTGGCAATTCCATGAATAACTGCAGGAATGCTTTGAACATTTTTTCATCTCACATTTTATATGTAGGAGAGAGAGAGAGAGAGAGAGAGAGAGAGAGAGAGAGAGAACGAACTGTTCGGACTTCTGTGAACAAGTAGGTCTTAGGGAAAGTATTTTTCTCTTGGGGTACTGCCTTCAATCTGATATTCATTTTGCTCAGATCCGTTGTAAATACCAGCCTGTTTCTATGAAATGTAAGTGGTGTTTGCTCTGGGCTAGTGGGACAGCCATGCACTGTTTGCTCTGTCAGGAGCTCTCTTGGAGTAGCCGCTGTACATTATTCAGATCGGCTCCCAGGAAGCAGCTGTCCTAATTCCAGGTGGACCTAGAGAAACCTTTTTACACACAGCCACAGCTGTGCCACCTGGTAGCTTAAAGAGCAGTAGGCAGGTGAATGAACCATTGTTACAAATTCACTTTTTATCTGGCAAACACGTTGCAGAAGCCAGCATAACTGGAGGTATTTCCAATGTGGTTGACATTGAAATGATGTGAACACAGCAAGGAAATCATTGTCTGGGCTGAGTGGAAATGCTTGTGTGCTGCCAACACTTATCATTTAGAACAAGGAATGGAATCGACATGCCAAAACAAGCATTATAACATTTGCAGTTCCAGTAACTCTATTACTTATCCTATTCTACTTTTAAGATAATCCATGTCTTCCATATATTTTTACATTCTCCTGCATATATTCTAGTGATGCAAATACTGCAATTGTAGTTTTTATATATACATATGTATATGCATATGCATATACATATATATATATATATAATACTTCGTAATGTAGCTAAAAAGAAGGCCGAACATTTCATAGTCTGTTATCTTGCAATCAAATAAGATAACTTTAAAAACCATAAATATATATTAGTAAGTGGGGCTCCTATGTGGTTTAATGAATCATATTTGCCAATAAACATATTCATGTGTGAAAATAAAGCAAAAAAAAAAAAACCTAAGCTAACATGAGCAATGTTATAAGAGAAAATGGTTGAGTGGGTTCAGTGGGCCTCTCCTACTGTGTGAACTGACAGTATCATCAGTTTATCCTAAACCAGCTAGCATTTTTGTATTTGCATAAGCTAGTAGCTATTGAGAAAACAGTTCATCATTGCAACCTTTGTCTAGAAATAAAAACAGAAGAAAGGGGAAGGAAGGAAGGAAGGAAGGAAGGAAGGGAGGAAGGAAGGAAGGAAGGAAGGAAGGAAGAAAGGAAGGAAGGAAGGAAGGAAAAGGGGGAGGAAGGAGAGAGGTAAAGGGGGAACGAGGAAGTGAGGAGAAAGCTAGGAAAAGGATTATTATAAATAATTTTATTCATTCTCACCACTGTTAGAAAAGATCTGAGGTTAGGTAACTTAGATGAGGCAAGTTAGCTGACAATTTTAAAAGACAAGTCACTATGAACCAAGCTCTGTTTGAGCAACAATTGCTGCATTCGATCATGGCAGATCACCACAGTGGTGGAGTATGTGCAACAGGGAGAGATTACATGATCAGACCAGAAGAAAGAGCAAGAGGAGAATCCACCTTGCTCTTTTAATAATAACTTTTCTTGCAAGAACTAATTGATGGATCTCAGAAGAATCAAGAACAAAGATAAACTTCCCACAGGTCTTAACCTCTTAAAGTCCCCAGTACCTAGGAATTACCCACCACACTAAAAATGGAGCCTGCACACAAAATCTTACTTGACATAGTCAAGATGCAAAATACAACACCAAACAGACAAACAGAATTAGCACTGACATGATGGCAAAGAGAAAATCTCTAAATGATTACTAATCTTAACAGAGATGGAACATACCTTGTTCTTTACCTTGTGAAAAAGCTAAGAAATGTTGACTCCAATGTAAATTTTTTCTTCATGCCCTTTCATTTTTGACTGTATTAATAATATTTTTAAACTGCTGTATGTAATAGTTCCTGGAGCAATGACACAAAGCGAAAGGGGATGGTGTGAAATTTTCAGTTTTACTGGATTGATTCATTTAGTAATGAACATTTTAAAGTTATATCTTATAATTTATTATATCTTATAAATTATTTGGAGACACTATAGTAATAAAATGATAGGTAGTAAGTACTTGATCTATCGATCATAGACTGGTGGTATATAGATAATAAATGGATGCTAAATAATAAATAGGTAAATAAATGTATAGATATGTAGTAGATGACAATAGAATATATATGTATACCTAAAATCACAGATAACTAGACTGATTAATTCAGCAGTTGAAATATCAGTAAGCCTCTCCCATATGGGTACATTTTAGAAGGCTTTCCCCAAGTACGTGGACTTGCAAGGAAGGCTGAGTGTTACAGCTGTATGTCAGGAATTGCAGACAATGCAAAAACACTTTCTCTGAGTTGATATCTGACCTGTGAAAAAGTGGAAATGCCCACCAGACTGTTAAGCTTGCATGCCCTAGAGGATAAAAGGTTGAAAATCCATAATAGTTACTATGTGGAAGTGTCTAGGCAATAAATTAGTGCTGATGGATTAACGATGTCTTACAGACACATTTTCAGATAGCAGGATCTATACTCTTGGCTCTTGAAATTGCTATAGTTTGTTATACTTGCTGTCAAAAATTATAATTATTTGAAGATAAAAGCTCATTAAGTGCATGCTTAATTGAGATAGATGCTAGGCAGTTATTTAAATATGTATTATTTTTGTTTTCTAAGAACATACATTGGTGTAATGTAATCAGATAAAGGTTCAAATAGGTATCATGCAACTGTAAGGCGAATTTTGAGGAATTGAAAAGTGCATCAAACACTACATTTTCTGCACTTGCTAAGACTTGCCTTCTCTGTAACCTATGGTATTTGGGTTCAAGTCAATCATACCATGTCCCAGGGACAGGGACACGACATTAAACTTCCTCTATCCATCACCCTTACTAATCGCCCCACCATGAACACACTCCATATCACCCACCGGCTCTAACCCATCTCTATCTCTGTCCTGCTGACAGTAAATCCTCTCACCAGCTAATTGAATGAGTGCACCTGGTGCTGCCTCCCAAAGATCCACAAAGCCAGACTTTGATGGACAGCAGAAAGTGGCTCAATGTGAAAACAAAGCCTTTTAACTGAGAGCCGGGCTTTGTTCTGCTCAGGACTCTAAGGTCACGGCAGCTCATTCTGGCTGTGGTGGGGATCTTAATTTTCACTCATCCAATTTACTTGCAGCTGTCATTCTTTCCAATATTAAAAGTTCAGCGCCTCGAGTGCAGGGAATTTAAGAAAGAGGGGGAAAGAGACGCTCTTGTTGCAAACTAAAAACAGCAAAAGCAAGTAAAAGCTGGCTTGGCTCTGAAGTATAAAAAGTTATTTTCAAAGCCCATAAATTATGACATAGTGATTAACATGTAATTTAAATATATTTAAACAACAATTATATCACATTTCCAGCCCAGCTAATTGGCCTCACAGATGTTCCCTTGGAGCTGCGTTGCCCTTCCACGGGGAAATGAATGAGGTGCCTTTTATCGTGGAAACCAGATAAAAAAGCAAAGGGAAAGAAAAATGGAAACAGAAACATAAAAAGCAGCCAGTAACCCTAAAAACAATGCACGTTAAGGGTTTTGTGTAGAATTTGTTTCCATTTTAAAGTCTGAAAACCGGAGGCGGGGGGGAGGGGGGGAGGGGGTGTATGAAGACTTGCTATTACTGTGGTGCTGTTTGGCAGTGTGTCCAGAGAGGGAGCTGGCAGGTTCTTGATGGGAGAATTGTCAAAGCAGGAACAGGAGATGCATTCGATGAGACAGAGCCTCCCTTCTTCTCTCAGAGCAGGCTAACTGCAAAAATCCAGTTATTAGCAATATACCACCTTCACAACTTCCTGAAAATGAAGATAGATAATGGACTGTTTCCTGACTAAGAATGGTTTGTGAGTTAGTCCTTTGATCATTCATTTTTCAAGTTATACACACACACACACACACACACACACACACACACACACACACACATACACACACACACACACACAATGCACAATCAACTCTAGCTTTAGCTGTGATCCAAATTGAGCATTAGCCAGAACAGGCATTTTTGCCAAGTAAGAAGTCAAAGGAACACAGGTAATTACTATTATTTTTGAACACTTTTCCTTCTTTCTCCTGTGAATTCATGCCAGCAGCATGATTCTTTAGTGTTTGATTGATTCTACTTCCAGAATCTCAGGCAATATCTGATAGAGCTGTATAAATCACAAAAGACTCATCTGTGTCCATATCTCTTCTAGTATGCTGTAGTATTTCCAACATCTGTAACAGTGACCAGTGATTTTTATCATGAATATTTAATAAATATTTGTTTAATACTAATCAGTGATTGATGATAAGTCTGGGGTTTGTAATGTTATAACACTGATATGTGTTGAAAGCTGCCTGATATGGACAGATCCCATATTTTATTTTTTAAAACTCCTCAATTTTACAAATTACTGAACTGTATAAAGTATTTCTTTCTCAAATATTATGAACAGTAGAATTGATTTTCTGTCTTTATAAAGGACAGCAAGATCTGCCCATACTTATAATGGTTAGAGAACAGATAAGCATTAAAAAGCTATCTTTAATGGACATCTTTGACATGAGATTGCTTGACTTCAGAATCCTTATTAGCTGACATATTCTTACATTCTATATAGAGTCTATATTTATATAATAGTGCAGACCATAATTTGTCATTCTGAAGAAGAATATAGTGACCAGGGATAAAGAAGGGGATATGAGATATTTTACAACTGAATATGAATGATTAGACCTGGAGCCTAAAATTTCTAACAGGACAAAAATCATACGTATATAGTATAGTAACAAGTCCTATGAATTGAATGTTAAATATATCTATAAAAATAACATAAATGCCCGTACTTTGCTGAAAGAAGCCAGAATATATATACATATATATATACATACACACAGACATACAGGCATATATATATATGTATGTGTATATATATATATATATATATATATATATATATATATATATATATATATTCAGATATTGCTTAAGGAGAAAAATAGGTGAGAGCTTGTCATTTGCAAAAACATAGATGGGCCTAGTGATTTTATCCTAAGTGAAACAAGGCAGACATACTCATTCTGTGTGTGACTAGAGAAGGAAATAATCCTTTATTCTCCATGTGGTCTTAACTATAGGGTGAAATGCATTGTAAATTCATTATAAGACTTGTTCTTTGATCAGTCTGGCAAGCATCATTGGTTAAGTGAAATTGTATTATTCAATTGCTATTGATTTACATTAAATATTTATTATTCATAGAAACAATCACCCAAGATTGCTTTATGAATCTCTACATTGTAGGAACATTGATGTGAGATGATATTTGGTTTAGATGTTTCATATAAATGGCATAGGTGGCTGGGAGGCATTTTTAGTCATCTCTGTTGGGTTGGGTTAGGATTAGATGTAGAGAGCCGGCTCATAAAGGCAGCTTTATTTATTGTGCTTAGTACCAGAAAAGCAGAGAAATTCTTCCAGAGAAGGCAGTTCTCAGTTAGTGTGTTTAATAATGGGTGAATATATATGAGTATATTTCCATATTAAGGAGCAGACGTCTCCTCTTTCTCTTTCTAAGAAACTGTCCTCAACAGTTTGTTGTATTTTGCCTCCACTTGTATATAGCCTGAAGCATAGAATATTAAACTATAAAAATATCATTTTAAGCCAAAACCTCATTATAAGTCTACCTACATATAAGGAATAGAATGTATATTTCTAGTCAAGAATTATTTTTTTTAATTTTCTTCTGTTTCTTACTTTATAAAAAGTAAGGTGGAAGATAAAATACTATGTGGTTTGTTTCTAAGGAGAGACTGAATGGCCATCATTGAAATGATGAAAATAAATGTGACTTGATAAAAATTTTTTTTTTTAAATTGGAATCCACCTTCAATCTCCTTATAACCCCCCCTCCTATTTTTGATTTCTTGTATGAACACAAACTGGCATCTTGTGAAGATTTAAATAGCAGGGAGCTGCTTTGGTCTTTTGACATGTGAAAAAACAAACTATCCTTTCTTTTAAAACATAGTTTCCTTATTCCTAGCTCTCCCCAGCCCAGCCCCAACCCCAGTCTTCTAGGGTTAGTTAAAAAAAATGATGATTTCCATGTCAGCCTTAGTTTTTTTTTAAATCATTAAAAATTACTTTTTCAATATGACTTTCTTTGTCTCAGGGTAGAATTGGCTTTTTAATTTGCTTGCTTGTAGTGAGAATGAACACAGTTTGACTATTTAGGAAAAAAAGAAAAATCACTGTTGCGCCTTTCCCCTTTGGCTCATGCAAATCGTATCTTTTCTTTCTCCTTTCTTTTTTTTTTTCCATCCATGTTGCCTCTTATTATATCCATCATTCCATTTTTCTTTCCTATTAGAGTGAAATTGGACACAGCCCTCCTCCTGCCTACACCCCCATGTCGGGAGTAAGTATCTCACAATCGGCCTTCATCCTTTAGGAGTTTAGGTCTTCTCTCTTAACCACATTTCTTCTCTTGTCTTCCTATAATTTCCTCATTTTGCCTTTGCCAACAGTGAGTCAAGAACTGGCTGTAGGTCGTGTAAGCTGCCTGTGTAGGTGTCTTAGATGTCTGTAACTTGGGTGATAACTGAAATTAAGATAACATACATCAACAGGCACTTTCAGTAATTATTGGAAGAATTCACCCAGTTCATGGATTATGTTTTGAGGTGAAGATCTTATCTTCAGTCTCATGACTAACAGGCCATGTGCTGCAAAGTCTGAGTCTCAATGACTGTCTTTTTGGTAGGGACTGGACACTCAAAGTCACAGTAACTACAGACCAGAGGGTAGCATTGCTGGATCATCATTCACAACACTTCATTGTACTTCTGCAATTAAGACCATTTGTTTTAACATTTTACTTTGAGTTTTTAATAACAAAATTAGGCAACTGTAGAAGAAGAACACACAACCTTTTTTATTAGATCACACTCGAGTTACTTGGTGATATTAAAAATTAAAATTTCAAATTATTGCTCCACAATTTTGACCTATTAAGGAAAAGAAGTCAGGGCACAAAGAGTTAGAAATTGGCATTTCAGCACAGGGAAGTTACAGACATGAGATCCTTAGGGCTTGCTGACCAACCTGTCTAGACAAATTGAGGAGCTTCAGGTACAGCGAGAAACTGTCTCAAGAATTAAGGTAGAGGCTATAAAGCCATGGTTTGCAACCTGTGGGTCACAACCCTTTTGAGAGCACATGTCAGGTAGCAAAATTATAACTAAGAAGCACCAAGGAAAATAATTTTATGGTTGGGGGTCATCACAACATGAAAAGCTGTGTTAAGGTTGAGAAACACTGCTATAAAGGAAAACACCCAGCATTGACCTCTGACCTGACCTCCACATGCATTTATAACCACCCTTACACATACATGCACAGAGAAAATAATAGAATTTCAAATGTCTCTAGTATTTACCTCAACTTCATTAGCCCCTAGAAAAACAAAAATAATTAATTACTAAATTTGCAAGACAATGTGCTTGGTATCTTTTTGTATAATAGCATTCAAGTTTCTTTTACAATTTTTCCTACCAGTTGATTCTCCCAATGTGTTTCTACTATTTTAACAGAATCAGTTTGTGTACCAAGATGGGGGCTTTGCTACACAACAAGGAATGCCCATGCCCTACAGAGCCACAACCAGCACCATACCAGAGGCTCCAGTAGCTCAGGGTGCAACGGCTGAGATGTTTGATGACTCCTGCTGTAATGGTACCCTACGAAAGCCAGTGGCACCCCATGTCCAAGAGGACAGTAGCACTCAGAGGTATAGTGCTGATCCCACAGTGTTCGCCCCAGAACGAAATCCTCGAGGAGAACTGGATGAAGAAGGCTACATGACTCCAATGCATGACAAGCCCAAACAAGGTACAAGCTGAATGTTCTGAAGTGATTGTGTTCAATGATCACTGCCATCAAACAAGCAGGATGTAGAAACCAAGCTTCATCCAGGGGGAATGGTGACATTTGAGATCTATAATAGAAAAGGCCCAGGCTACTATAACTATAGAATAGTTTCCTGAATCAACGGCATCTATGTGCCTAAGTACTTCTTTAAATAGTGCTAATCCCAAGATTCACCTGAACAAGAAATTGGGTTTCTAACAAAATCCTCAAGTGATGTATAAGACAAAGAAGCCTGAGAAATGACAACCTAACCCCATCTTTATTGCAATAGTTGAATGAGCTATTATAATGTTATAGGGCCTCAGAACCACTGCTATGTTGAAGTTACTATGGAGGTTGGAAAGACAGGTGTTACTGGCAAAGGACCAAAGCTTTTGATGCCAATAAAAAAGAGTTGATTTATTTAAAACATGCAATTTCACTCTTTTAGCTTAGGGTTAGAGGTGTGAATCACTGTAGACTGCTTTCTTAGCACACAAGAGAACGTAGATTTAGACTCCAGAATTAAAAAGAAAAAAGAAACTAGGCTTATCACAGAAAATTGTGATTTTTGAGTATGATGTTCAAAAATTAAATTTGATTCTGTTTTTGTTTTGTTTTTTGTTGTTGGTGGTGGTGGTGGTTGTTGTTATTGTTGTTGTTTTGGGTTTTTTTTTTTAGACATGGTTTCTCTGTATAGCTTTGACTGTCCTGGAGCTCACTTTGTAGACCAGGCTGGCCTCGAACTTAGAAATTCGCCTGCCTCTGCCTCCCAAGTACTGGGATTAAAGGCGTGTGCGACAATGCCTGGCATGTTTTTGGTTTTGTTTTTGTTTTTGATTCTGTATATACTTACACATACCACAATCTTGAAGATAGCTTGTTAGTTTGTGAATTAATAAACACAGAAAGATTAAACGCCCAGGTTAAATAACATTTCAGTTTTAAAATCAAACAAGCAAACAAAAAATTCCTCTTTCCTTCTAAGCTATCAGTACCACAAATGGAGAAGAGGCATAGTTGATATTAAAAGTAGAGATCAGGATGATGTCTGTCATTATCATTAGAAGCCATATATTAAGACTGTGAGAAATCCTAGGATATCATCTTTATATGACTTTGTTCACTGTTTATAAAACACAAGCTACTGATTCCTAAATCACCTAACATTGTATAATGATTGTTTTGATGAATTTAGCCCAGAATAGATGGTAGATAGATACATAGAGATAGATAGGCATATAAACATAGATAGATGATAGAATAAATAGATGATAGATAGATAGATAGATAGATAGATAATCATAAATGAAAATTTCTGTATAAAGGATATTTTGGAAAAATTTTAGTTTGTTTTTATATGTATTCATGCTTACGTCTGTGCGTTAATGTGTGTGTGTGTGTGTGTGTTCATGTCTGTGTTTATGTCACATGTATACTAGTACTCCTGGAGACCAGAAGAGGGCATTAGAGCCCCTGGAGCTAGAGTTATAGGTAGTTATCAGTGTTCTAGTATTGATCCTGGGAACCAAACTTGGGCCCTTAGTAAAATTTGCAAGCATTTAACCACATTCAATAGGTATTCAATCCTAACAGCCCCAATAAAAGGAAACATTTGGGTGCATTTAGAAGAGAAGAACATTTTTAAAAGATAGGGATTCTGCTCTTTGACTTTGTCATACCTTATTTTGTTAACTTTTCTGTCACCATTTTGTTTCATTTGAGCTCACCCATTTTTCCGCATGACTATACAATCTTCATTTTGATATGTTTTGCTTCGTTTTGTTTGAGTATCTATGAAAACAAATTCATGGCTCTCTTGTTCTAAAGAAGTTAACCACTGCTTTTAACTTTATTCTGATTAATGATTTTCTGAAAGTAGATTTCCGAAAGTAGTATCTTTGTATTATTTCAGAATATCTGAATCCTGTGGAAGAGAACCCTTTTGTGTCCCGAAGGAAGAATGGAGATCTTCAAGCTTTAGATAATCCGGAGTATCACAGTGCTTCCAGCGGTCCACCCAAGGCGGAGGATGAATACGTGAATGAGCCTCTATACCTCAACACCTTCGCCAATGCCTTGGGGAGTGCAGAGTACATGAAAAACAGTGTACTGTCTGTGCCAGAGAAAGCCAAGAAAGCATTTGACAACCCCGACTACTGGAACCACAGCCTGCCACCCCGGAGCACCCTTCAGCACCCAGACTACCTGCAGGAATACAGCACAAAATATTTTTATAAACAGAATGGACGGATCCGCCCCATTGTGGCAGAGAATCCTGAGTACCTCTCAGAGTTCTCGCTGAAGCCTGGCACTATGCTGCCCCCTCCGCCCTACAGACACCGGAATACTGTGGTGTGAGCTTGGCTAGAGTGTTAGGTGGAGAAACACACACCCACTCCATTTCCCTTCCCCCTCCTCTTTCTCTGGCGGTCTTCCTTCTTCTCCCAAGGCCAGTAGTTTTGACACTTCCAAGTGGAAGCAGTAGAGATGCAATGATAGTTCTGTGCTTACCTAACTTGAATATTAGAAGGAAAGACTGAAAGAGAAAGACAGGGGTACACACACTGTTTCTTCGTTTCTTCATATGGGTTGGTTAACAGAGTGTCAAAGCTAGAGAAGGTCTAGGAAGTATAAGGCAATACTGCCTGCTGTCAAAGAGCCCCATCTTTCTTCTCTTTGCACACACTCTCTCCCTCCTTCTCCCCCTGTCCCCACCACCCTTTAATCTATCTATGCTGGTGGTCGAAAGTCCAGACTCTGTTCCCATCTGTAGCCATAGTCTTGTGCATATTCAGCATCCCTGAAATCATACTACGGCTTCCATTAGGACAAAAAGACAAGCGTTTGGACGTCATTTGATCGTAAGTGAGATTGAGAAGCCAATTTCTTTCTCCAATAGTTTCTTTCTTGGCAAGTAAGAATGGCCAACCCAGCTTTTGTAATTTTTAAATCTCCATTATAGTTATAACTAGTAATTATGCTTGGAAGGCATCTCTGTGTTCTTTTTTTCAATTTTGGTTTGATTTGGCCTATTCTTTTATATTAGTTGCTCCCCATTCTGGCTTCAGTTTCTAGTTGTAAAGATATTTACATAAAAAAGCTTCTTGACAGAGTTCAAACAAAAATAATATTATATGATGTAGAGATTGTTATTTTAAATCATTCAGTCCTTAAAATTAGAAGAGAAAGCCAAGATACTAGTAAAAATAGCATCAAATCTAGATCTCACATTTTACACTTGCAAGTTTTGTCTTCCCTTTTGTTTCACTCTTTACCATTTTCTTCTCCCCCCAAATGATTGTCAGTGACAGGCAGTGAGAATCTTAAGAGTGGAAGGGATGCTAAGAAACAGTTCTGTGTGGTTCACAAAACTACTGATACTTTCAGGGGTGGTCCCATGGGGGATCCATGCAGTGGAAGAAACACTGGATTGGGTACGTCTACATGAAAGGTACTCAGAAAAGTAGTTTGCACTTAAGCTATAATTTTATTTGTGCTTTTTCTGAACTCCACTTTGAATTGTTGAATGAAGCAATATGGAAGCAACCAGCAGATTAACTAATTTAAATACTTCTTTTTTTTAAAAAAAAAAAAGAACAAAAGGATCTAAGATAAATACAGACTGTGGAAATAGCAAACCAAGCCAATTAGGGCTTTGGAACAGTACCCAGGGATTGGGATGAGAGGGCCAGCACATTAACTTCATACTCTGTGACATTTGCTGTGTAAGGAAGTCTCTTAAGTTTGTACGCTCTGTGTGAAGGAATGCAAGTTAAGGACTGGCTTGAATTCTATGGAGTTTCTAGAATGAGATTCTGTTTATATGGACTAGAAGGTGACTTAACTCTTCACGCCTAAGTTGTTATAATTAGAAGTAAACCATCAACATTTGAAGCCTATGAATAGGTCCACACTTGAGTTAAAAGTTGTAAATAAACATGAAAACCCTTCTCATGCAATTATTTTATTGTCCAATATATTAATCTTTTAATAAGTTATGTAATGACTGTCTCTTCATATACTACCATACTATGTGCAGGTTGTAGGTCCCTATGTTAGGCTTAATTTTGAAAGAACACCTATAGTGTTAAGATTAGTGATGAGGACAATGACAAATGAATCTCTAGGAAATAAGGAAATTTAATACATCCCTCTTTTCTATAAAATTATCCTGCAAATCATTGAGGTTTTTAAACATTTCTTTCTACTGTTAATGTGTTAAGAGACCATTAGATTCACTAGCCAAATAATAATAATAATAATCAATTAGATTAAAATCTTCTTGGTAAAACAGAGTGTACTTAAGGAAGAAAAAATTTCAAGAAAGTTTATGTTTCTACCTATGCATAAAAACTCATGCAGCCAAATCTAGATTTATTTGATCGATATTTAAAGTCTACTGAAAGTATGTGTGGGTTGGGGGTGGGGTATGTCCAAATAAGTGAAACCATCCCTGACTTCAAATTTTAACAGTCTAGATTTATTTGCTGTGACATTCTTATTTCTCCACGAGTCCAAGAAATCAGATTGCATTAGTTATTTTGTGAATGGCTTCATAGAACTTTTTGTAAAAGTTCTGAGAAGTCATCAGGTTGTAATGTAAACATCCTTCAAACTATTGAAGATGACAAATATAATCACTTCTGTGTTCTTATCCAGACACAAAGTGAACCACAGGAGCATTGCATCACTGGTAAACTGACTTATCTGGAGTGTTAACAGGAAACCAGGTCAAACTCCTGGGAAGAGTTAGGTTTGCTCTCTTCAGCAAAGAAAAGGGTGGCAAACTGAAAGTGAGAGGTAGAGACAGCAGAGGGTCTGTGAGATCCTCTCTAGAGAAGTTTAACCATAAATTTACCAGATCTAGAATGATCGAGGGGCCACAGCCTTAAAGCCCAAAGCTCCCTAATCCAATTCAGAGGCATCTACAAAGATAAGGGACCTTATATAAGTACCTATTTCCTATGAAGAGTTAAAGTAAGCTTTTGTTAGTAAATACATCTATCCCTAACCATTACTGTCAGCACCTTTGGAATGCTATAAGGACATTTTCTTTTCATTTATAATATTTGTATGGCTTCTAGTGGGATAAAGACAGCAGAATTATTTCATTAGTAAAAGAAAAAGAGATAATCTTTTAGCTGTTAATGCGATGTAAATGTAGCCACTGAGGGCTGCCTTTTCCTTCCCTAAAAGCACAGGATTTGCAGTTCCACCCATCTTCCCCTAGAGATAGATGTAGGTCTAAGTGAGAATGACCCAAGGTGCCATTTTTATCATTCCTTTTTTACGACTTTTTAATATGTACTTGATTTCAGTTGTTCTGGTATTTCATGTCTACTTATATTTGACTATCTAGGCCCTAAATTCTAGGGAGGAAATTATCCAAAGAGTGTATTAAAGGGACAACAAGCAGGAATCAGGGAGGATGCACATTCATTTGCTCAAGAGAATTACTTGTTTAACCCAGTAAAATGAAATTCTAAGACACTAATTAAAGCCTACAGATTGCTGTGGAATATCAGGTCCCAGAACTGAGCAGCACCAATCCAAATATGCAGAATCCACTTGTAAAACGGAGTAAAATAAATGGGAAATTGAGCTGACTATATATATTTTTTAATCATCAAATTGTAACACACAAGCTTATCTTGGGAAATCCTAATTTCAGGCCTAACAATATTTTTCAGTGGAATAGCCACTTAAAAGAAACCATTCTTGAGCAGATGAAAAACCATGTCCCCTAAGTCAGGGCAAGTCTAGAGTCACCAAACTGCTGCTACTCAAGCAAGGTTGATAACAAACCTAGTCCCTGTTTTCTGAATTACATTAGCAGCGCAGGTAAGGATATGGTTCACTCTCTCTAGAATCATTCTTGAAAGAGTACGAAAGCAATGCAAATTGCAAACTACTAAAAACAAAAAACTAAAAATGTAAGTCTTACTAAGTAAGAGTCTGCTTTTCATAGGTCAGGAAGAATGGCTGATAGGCTCTATCTTGAAAGAAAATATGGGGGATTTTTAAGTGCAACACGCTCATGTGCTATGCCTTTGGAGGATGACACATATTGTCAATGGTGGAGAAAAGTCAGTAGAGGGATATGAGGCTTCATGAATAGAGGGAGCTAGTGGGATAGTGTACTTCCTGAGGTGTCAAAACTAGAAAGAGTATACAAAAGTGGTTTTGCCTATGCCTGATACAGAGTTGTAAATACAAGATTCTCTGAACATTTATTTAAAAACTGGAATTTGTTGTCCATCTGTAATTGTTGATTATTTACCTAGTACATGTAGTTCGTACGGTAATAAAAATGGTGACCTCAAAAGCATGTGTAAAACTGGACACAATCATGGCAATGCTATAAGAGATAGAATTAGCTAGGTTATCAAATGTTAAATGCTTTCAATAGTAATAAGCAAATCAAACTAGAAAACTAGCCATGGAGCATAAAATAACAAAATAAAGTTCAGGATTTGAAAATATAGGATGGATTTTGCATAGTAGATAAAAATAAGTTTCCCATTTAAAATGTTTGTTGGTTGGAGTTAGCAGGTAGTAGGTATGGTGAGGTTTCAATTGTAAAAACTTTCTTTAAGGCACTAAGGTTGATTTTCCCGTGTTCTCTTATTCCTTCATTACATTTTAATTTATTTAGTATAAAGAGATGCTATATTTGGGGATTCTGGTTTGCAGACATCACATTGAAGGGTTTAGCATGCAAATAAACCACAGGAGGATTTAAGAGATCTTTAAAATGAATAACAGAAGTAAAAAAAGAGTCTATTGCCTTTTATGGTTGCAAAAAATTTGAGTATTTGACAGTAATTTAGAAAGTGAGCAAAATATTTAATTTTTGAAGTGGCCTTTCTTTTCCTACTATCTTGCTGATATAACTAATATGAAACCCATTACCACTTTTTTTTTGATAAATAGATGCTAAAGCAAACATTTTTAACTATTCTATTGGTGTTCTTTGGACTCTTGTTTTTTAACTGTTTATTTGTTATGGGGCAAATAGGAAATTGTAGAGCAGAGTTAAAAAGCCAGACAAACCAATTTCTACTGCATATATCATGGGAAGAGAACTGGGTTGTGCCTCTCTGTGTCTGAAGGACAATATTACTCTCCTGCAGACACACAAGGGCAGGATCTCATCTCCTGTTGACCATCTGTTCAAGACCAAATGCTATATGCATATGAGTGTGAATCAGACATAATTTTAGAAGATCTTTGACAGTTGAGACCTTCTTCTTGTTGACACTAAGATGAGGCCAGTACTTATGATTTCTGAATCAACACTTTTTTTTTTCTTCTAATCCCAGAGATGCCTTCGAAGGTGTTCTCTGTGCTGTTACAAACATGAAGATGAGGGCATTTTATCAGACCCAGTGCCCTTGTGTTTGTATATATCAAACCTTCAAACAACCAGAGACTGGTTGTTTACTTCATGAAATAGAACTCTATAAAATGGTAAGAATTTCAGACTCTCTCTGTTCAAGTCCCACTCGTTTAGTCAAGAGACAAAAGTGTATGGTGTGTCTGACCTCAGTTTTGGCTAAGAGATTGGGCACAGGAAAATGCTTCTAGACTCACAGGCTGTAAAGACTATATAAGCCCCAATATCAAGGGAACATCCACAGGCCTTCCTTGGAAAGAAATAACTTGAAAGTCAACCTTGCAAGGAAGGGATCACCTGGTCACAAATAGAAAATTTTATTTCCCTCTGAACTTTAGAGGAAAATGGAATCTTTACTTTCCCACCCCCAACTCTCACAAAGCCTTTCCCATGCTTTTACTATCTCAAGTTCCAAGTGGCTTTCCTGGGCTATCGCTTTCTTAAGCCATAGTGGATCTCTAAGGACCACATCCTCCTTTGAAACACTGACCTAGCCTTTGCCTTCAAATGCCTGATTTTTTTTCCATTAAAATATCCAACCACTCTAGAAGGTATTTAAATTGCTTCTTAAATAAAACACAGCACAAAAAACTTATTTACGGTATGAGAATTGTTTATTCATGACAATTAATTCTATCACTGTGGGCTTCTCTGTAGGATTTTAAGATTAGTTAGCTCTGTAATGTATCTCAAGACTCACATTGTATGTACATACACTTCTCGATCTTACATTAATCTTTCCATGAAAACTATATATGTGTATATATAGTTTTTATGTATATATATTAAACTAAGTTATTGCTGCCAACTAACTTATTTACTTTGATCACCTTATTTTATTTCTGATATAAATATTTTACAGCTGCTAGAGTTTTTGGTTTTTTTCCAAATGAAGAATTTTATTACCAGAAAGGAACAGGCAATTCACCTGTAAAAACCTCCTGTGACTTTTGTTGGAACATCCATCTATCTAACACACTTATAATAAGCACCGTTTCACTGTAATGAAAGTCCGTGTTGACTGACAGAACTCTATCTACACTTTCTCTACTTTAGGAGGAAATTTTTCTTTTAATACTTTAGTGTGTTTTCCCCATGCCACTTAAAGTGTTTATATTTGTATAGATAGACTAGTACAAGAAAACAAGCTTTTGCATCTGTAGGCAATAGTCCAATTTGTCCAAATCACTTTGTCTTTACTGCTATTTTTATTCCTGATATGTTGATGTTTTCCCCAGGCCTGTTGCCCTTTTGAAGAAAAGCAAACCACACTCCTTCTCTATTGACAGAAACCTGATGTTCAAGTATCATTTCCAGTGTTTTTCAGTTAATGGAGGGGTTGTGTCCTTTTCCTTAATGTGAGAGTCATCTCCCTGTATAGTTTTGGATCTCTCAGGGGCTGGGAGTGGGGAGTGAAGAAACAGCTACCATAGCGCTCCAAGAACCCTTATGGAATTACTCTGGTAATCAGCTATGAAAGTTCCTTTCTAACTGTAGATATATGTAAGCCGTTCTTTTCAAGTAAGGTACTTTGAAACATGTAGCATAAACTGGTAAATAAGCTGTTAAAATGGGTCGACTATTAAACTGAGCAGCTGTGCAAGGGGCAGCTAACTTTGAATGCACACCTTCCTGGCTGGCCTGTGTACATCTCATCGTGTGTAAGCAACATGGCCTCCATTGCTACACACCAAGAGTATGTCTCCACATGCTCTGGCTGCTTGATCATCTCTCGCTGAGTATCATTAGTGAATGAGATCAAATGTAAATGAGATTAATGTGCAAGATCATTCATGGCACATGCACAAAACTAGGTCACGTTAAATTTTTTAAAAATTCATCTCATGTACGCATCACAGTAGTTGGCTGAGATCAGTTTGGGTGGTAAAGGAAGTCAATTTGCAGAAAAGGCAGAAATGTGTTCGTTTCCTTATTTTCTTGACATATAAACAGAAAACAAGCCCTTGTTCCTCTGAAGAATCATCAAAGGACAGGGATGTAAAAAAAATAATAATAATAATAATAGCTTGCTGGTAAGCCATCCATGTTTCATTTAAATCCCAGCATTCAAAGTTAGCTGCCTTTTTTGAAACAAACAAACAAAAAATACTACTGTATGTTTGAAAATGTGAATAGTATTTTTATAGCTTGTTAAAGACATGGCTAGCTGCATTTGTAAATAAGGATAATGTTGCTTTGATTTTCTTTGATGAACATCTTTCTTTGGAACATAATTGTCTTTAGGGTTGATTTGTATATAAGTAATTGGCTTGTGATTGTTTCTCTTTCGGTTGGAAGTTATCATTTTGACATTACCTGTGATTCTGTGTTCAGCACTATTGTGATGTGTCCAACCTCTGCACTCGCTTACACAATAGGATATGCCAATTGTGTGTGGTGAAATGTTATTTTCATTTTTTTTCTATTTTACCTATGAAGGATTATGCACTTAACACATACTAACTTTTTTAATGTTAGGTATATTTTTAGTATAATTTCCCGATTCTTTCTTCTCCTCCAATCCTTAAGCTTCTTTTCCCTCCTTCCCCTACTTTCTGTTATTATTGAGGATGAGGGAGAAAATGTATTTTAAATGGATGTAATTAGGCTTTTTGAGGTAGTTCTCAAGGATCCTCTTTTGACTCTTGGGAAAGAATTGTGCGTGCACAAAGCAAGTATAGAATGCGAGCTGCTTTGCCTCATTCCGTACTGATCATCCCAGCTGAACAATTTGAAAACTGTTCTGCCTTTTTGTTACATGAATCTGTCAGAAATATATTTTTAATTTAATATAAATGAAATTCAATAAAATATGAAACAAATGTTCTTTCTGTGCTATAACTTTTTTAATAAGAAAAAAAATCAGTTGGGGAAGAGAAAGGTTTGTTCTGCATTTAATAATCTGAAGATGTGAAAATGGCTTTATTTTTGTTCATGCTTAGAAGCCTCATTGATGATTCTTCAGAAGCCTTCAGTTGGTTGGACCACGATCTGCTCCATATGCTATCACTATCCAGGCATGTGCCTGTTGACTTGTCTGCACAGCCTGTGCTTAACTAACGATGGTTGCTTTGTTTCACTGGGAATAAAAGAAATATAAAATATTCTGTAGGTGGAATCCAAATACCATTTTGTTTCTTTCTATCTTCATTGCAGTCCATGGTGCTACAAAAACAAAAAACAAAAACCAAAAAAAACAAAAAACAAACAGCAACAACAACAAACAAAACAAACAAACAAACAAACAAACAGAAAAACAGAGGATGCAGATGGCAACACCATGCTTGCAGAAGAAGGAGTGCTAGAGAGAATGAGGCCTTTCGTTGGTAATTAGGGAGTTAAGCCCATGTAACTCTGGAAAAGAGATATAATATACTCATAATTTTTGGTTTTATTCAAAATTTAATATTGATCCTTCTTGCCTGTAAAGTGTAGAAGTGTTACAGTTCCAATAATTTCTCATTAGAAATCTATTATTCTTTCAAACTACTCTGCTTATTTGATTATATATGATCTGGACTAAATCAAGGAACAACAACAAAACTGGTTTAACATAATACATTACAGAAAGTTTACTTGAACATGTTCAGTTATAGCCCTTTAAATATCCTTTCAATAACTGCTTGTTCTGTTTGAATGGTCATGTGTACATACCCTCACAATCACCCTTGGATGTTTTGACCTTTTCATCTGAATCAATCACTGTCAATTAACTGTGTTCAGGGTGAAATATGTCAGAACACCATTCATTTAGACCACAGATAGACTGAAAAAAAGAGGAAGCAAATTCTTCCTTATGCTTTATGATATAATTGAAATTTCCAATAGGACCATGTTAGTTTATATCACTTCTAATATTTATCAAATTATTAAGCATTTTATAATATACAACTTCATTGGGAATATTTGGACTTACAATACTCTTTTGAGAGAAATATTATTGAGACATTCCTGGCCATCAATATAAGGAAAATAAAACAAAAAGGAAAAAAAAAGTCTAAAATCATGAAACTAGTACTCCCATGTGCTACACTGGGCGTTGGGTTTCCTGTCTCAAGTATCTTCCTTTCCTCTGATGGTTAACTAGTTCTTTTATCTTCAACCGAACCATGTGCACCTGCTAAATAAAAGCTTCAATTTAGTGGGAGCCTGCTTCATGGTCATGCACTGACTCCAGCTACCCTTGATCTTCATTATTCATTAGCGCCGTAACAACTGATCTTCAAACACAACTAAGTGTTTTACCTCCTTAAAATAAGTGGGATCATCTTACTTATAATGGAGAATCAGATTCTCTTCATTCACGAAATACATGCCATGTAGGCCTATGCAAAAATCTCCTGAAACATAAGCATGTGGAGAATCTACTGTCTGTACAGAAGAGTGTTAGAAGCCTAATTGGTAATGGTGCCACCCATGCCATGTCACATATCAAAGAGTATTACAGATAGCCACATTGTTTTTCTGGCAAAGTTGGTACATGAATTAATACTAATAGGGATGATACAGCACAGAAAGTCCCTGGTTTATAAAGAAGTTGATGCATTTTCTAGGATTTGAAATGTGTAAAAGGGTTACTGGAAACTTCTGGAATGTAGCATAAGATCTTATCTAGATTCGGTGTCGATCATTCAAAATCAAGATAGTGAAAGCTAAGATTGGAAGCACAGACCCATTGTTACACTTATTTTACTTTAAATCCCTGTGGTGGGATATATATATACAATATGCATATATACACATATATGTAAAGATATAGAGAGAATAAACTGTTTAAAATATTTAAAGTTTATTTTTACAATGTAAAACATCATAAAAAAAATCTTTATTCTCAGGCTATTTCACCACAAGGCTCAAGATATATATCATATTGCAAGTTACACTCAGAAGCCGGTATGCTGAGCAGGTACATAGTTAGCTAATTGTGTTTCTCTCTAATGTACCATCAAGCTGCATGATAAACCACGGGGAGAAAAGCCACTAGACAGCCATCTTAAGATTAGAAACAGAAGACTGTCTCCCAGACAGCAGTTTTAAAACTATAAACAGACAAATTCACCACAAGATAGCAATCAAGGGATTGTGAACCAAATGGCACACAGGGGATGGAAGATGGTGACTGTACCCGCTCTTGCATGGTACCTATAGGTTTCTAAAATAAAAGCAGCTATCTTGAAAATAATGAGGCCCTTTTCTATTTTCTTATCACTTCAGATAAGTAGAGTTCTACTACACAAGATGATCAAAAATTGCTGCCTCTTTGACAAAAAGCAAAAACAGCAAAAACTATAAATCTCCCAAGCGTGAAAGATAGGTGCTAATAGCTGCCCACTGATTCCTATTGAAAGAGTTACATACATATCAAAGATATAATGAAGATTAAGACTTCATATTTCATCCTTACCACCTTATAAGGCACTTAATGTTATCTTCTATTTATCCCGAGACTTAGAGAATTGCCCTGTAGTTACTTAGTGTGAAATTATTATGCTTGTATGGATTTCCTGATGCTGCCACCATTACAGAGACTGGTTGTGTGCTTCTGTAAGGTGACCATCTGTTAAAATCCTCACACATGTTCTCTTTGTCACTGCTTCCTATAATCCTACTGGTTAGGTACTAATACTTTTCCCTTATCACAAATGAGGAAAGTTTAAAACAATACATGAACAAAGTCACATAAGGAGTGGAACAGCTAAAATACAAATCCACCTGATGCAAAAGTACTTTATCCCTTATGAGATAATATAGTTATCATACAACATTAACACTAAAATGGCCCCCATGGTGTATTCTTTCTTCACATATTTAAGTTCATATATACAATTAAGATAACTGCATGTATTTCTGGAAAAAAATCTTTTATAAATTACCAGATTAGTTAGAAGAAGAATGCATAAGCTGAAAAATAAATATTTTTCTCAGATTGTATTTATCCAACTTTAAAGGGTCCTTCTCATCACCACCTCAATGCAATTCTTCTCCTCTTAAACATCTTGAGCCAGAGCTCCAGAATTCAAATCATCCTCTGCCTTCCATACTCCTACTAAAATGACCTATTATGACCCACTTAAAGCATTTAACTGCTTTACTAATCCAAGATCCCAAAGTTCCTCCAAACAAAAACATGGTCCAGCAATATCCCAGTCCCTAGTACCCAACTTCTGTCTTTTATTGCTGTAAAGAAACACCACAGCAACTCTTATAAAGGAAAACATTTAGTTGAGAGTGGCTTACAGTTTCAGAGGGTCAGTCAAATATCAACCTGGCAGGAAGCATGGCAGCATGTAGGCAGATATGGTGCTGGAGAAGGAGCTGAGAGGTCTCCATCTTGATCCACAGACAGGAGAAGTAGACTACCACACTAGGCCTAGCTTGAGCTTATAAGACATCGAAGCCTGCCTCCACAAAACCTGCTTCCACAGTGATACACCTCCTCCAACAAGGCCACACCTCATAATAGTCACATTCCCTATGGGGCAAAGCATTCATATGCATGAATCCATGAGGCCATTCTTATTCAAACCACCACATTTGCCTTAATAAAAAAAGCTCAATTCATATATGGCCTCACAATTCTTCTAGAAGTTACCTGAGGAAGCCACAGTATTTCATTTTCCAACTCACCAGTCTAAACGTTACCAAATGATAACCATAATAGAAAGAATAATTCTGGCATCTCAGAGTGGGGCCTGTCATTGTCACTCTAAAGGAATGACAGATGACTCTGTTCATATTCTCTTGGTTGAAACTAGCCACCTGGAACTGCTCAGGTTCAAAGTCCCAGGAGCAGCCTGATGGTAAGTGAACATGAATTTGCCTGACATGTGGCTGTTGTAGCAATGACATTGGAGGAAAAATCTAGTCTTTAAAAACAGCTAATAATGCCATCTGTTAGAGCATACATGACAGCTCTTCATGCTGGTGATTATTGCTACTCTCATCTGTATACCTCAGGGATATTGACAAACACATCTGACCACCAGCCATTTGATCTAATGTACCTTTTGCTCTCATATTCTCTTCATAGAACTGAGGTATTCAAGACCTCCCAACTCCTAGACATTTCTAGAGGAGATAGGAAATATTGGTCACTTGCAATGTTTTGAAGTCTAAAACCTTGATCAGGTGACTACATCTTCATCCTAGAGCAAGACCAGGTGAAGCTGTTGAAGCTAACTTTCAAGGTTCTAGCAGAAAGTGGGGAATAAGAACAATGGAGAGTAAGAACCAGCAAGATTAGCAGCTAAAAGTTCTTGTCTCCAAGCCTGACAACCTAGGTTCGATCCTTGAAGAAGAGAACTAACTGTGCAAGTTGTCCTCCAACTTCTGCATGAGTGCTGTAGCACAAGTATTCCCCAATACACAAGATAAATAAAACACAATAAAAAGATTTGAATTAAGGAATACCTCACAAAGACAAAATACCAAGTTTTGAAAGTCCCTCACAAGACTCTGTCCCATCCTTTATTTTTAGATCAGAAGATCTTGTATGTTGGAAAATGGGAATAATGAAGGAATAGGAATGTTTTGAAGAATGCTATAAATAAAACTAACATTTTTCCAGACAAGATTAAGTCTTTCAGGTTCTGTTTCCCCTTATGTCATGAAGTTCTCTCGCGTTGTTGCCTCAGGAAAAATCCTTCACTCGAAGATGAAGAGGGGAGGTTGGGAGGGGGATGAACAACTGTTCAGCAGGCAGTGTGCTAAAGATATTGAATGGATTTAGTCACCAAGACTTTATAGATAGTGAGGAAAGACCTGTTATTTAATATGCATCTCATTCTGACCTCTGTAGAAGAGCTGTAGTGAGTGGATGTAAAACAGAACTTATTAATACTTCATAATACAACTCTGAAGAGAGTACTGTGCAGGGCAACAGGACATGCTACACTTGGAGAATACTGGCCTGTAGCTAGGAATGCAGCATTTATTATTTGATTAATACATGTAAGAGAGGAACCATGTCATGGTGTGGTGTGGACACTAGAGGACATTTTGTAGGAGTCAATTCTATTCTTCTATGATCTAGATCCTATGGATTGAACTCAAGTTGTTAGGACTATTAGCAAGTGTCTTTACCTCCTGAGCCATTTTATAAGCCCTTGAACAAATTTTAAAGTATTTTGCTGTTCACAATACGACTATAACCTTTTAAAATTCTATGGAAAATGCTTAGCCTCCCTCCTAGTCTATGCTGAGTCCCACCAACACTTAGTGAATGGCAGATCAATGAGTGGTTATCCTAAGGCATCCTTACCCCAATATTCTGTTGAATCAGCTTTACAATTCTTTGAAATAATTGCAGTTTCTTCCTAGTGTTATCTAATCTCTTTAGCTACTTAAAAATTGTACGAGCTGAAGAATGTGAAATGAAAGATATTGACATTTTTCTATCTGGGCTTACATGGAACAATGTAAAAAATGGGGGGGTAACATTTGTGTACACTGAACTAGAATTCTAGCTCTATTTAGAAAGATTCTTGCTACTGTCATCCAAAAGCACATTACATTTTTCTAATGGGTATTATGCAGGTGAGTTTGGGCAGGGAGAAGAGGAGAGGGGAGTAGGAGGAGACTTTATTCAGCTTACACTTCTATATTACAGTTCATTATCAAAGGATATCTGAATTGTAGCTAAACAGGACAGGAGCCTGCAGGGGTGATGTAGAGGCCATGAAGGGATGCTGTTTACTGACTTGTTACTCATGGCTTGCTCGGCCTGTTTCCTTATAGGACCCAGGACCACCAGCCCTGGGATAGCGCCACTGCCCTCTCTCATTGATCACTAATTAAGAAAATGTCCTACCAGCTTGCCTATAGCTTGTTCTTATAGACATATTTTCTTAACTGAGGTTTTTTTCCTCTCAAATGATTTTGGTTTGTGTCAGTTTGACATAAACTATGGTTAGGTTGATTTTTAAATTGAAGAAAAAAAGAGAATATATTGGAAGACAAAAGGCTGGTGCTTTCAACCAGAGAATTAAAGTTTGAATTTTCTTGAAATGAGGATGATTGGTCACTTGCTAAGGTTAAAGGCTACAAATGAATTCATGTTCTTCAAGCCACACAGGGTAGAACACATTAGCTCATGTCACTTTACTATATCTCTTTTAATGTCTTTAAAATATTAAGTACATTTATGAACAATTATCAATAACCTTTACTATTTAATAGACAGAGTCATAGATTTCAAATTCATAGTGCCCCCAAGGCAAAACTGCACTGTGCGTACATCCTGCCTAAAACCCTCTTCAATGAATTCTTCTTTCAATTACAGATGTAGGTCTAAGTGATACAATATGAGACCAGTACATAAAATTTCAATACAACTCAGAAGGGGTCAACAAATGATTCACAGTCTGAAAATTGCTTCCCAAAGGAAAAGGCACAGGTAAAGGAAGCAGAGTCAGAAGCAAATGTTGAGAAAAACATCGAGTGTCTAAGCAGGAGAAGCTATTGGATAAGTACACTTATAAGTGACCACTGGTGACCATGCCTCCTAAATAACTGTCCACATCAGTTGACACCAAGGGCCAAAAGCAGCAGTGTAGCCAGCAGCAGCAGCAACACTCTCAAACCTCCTTCTTTCTGTTCATGTCCATGTTCTTGGCAGTGCCCATATTCACAGTTGCCAGCCGGGAACTTTCTCTGGTGTTACCTCCTGAATTCAGAATAAACATCTTCAGACTGTTTATGTCACTGTCTGTTTCACTATAGTAAGCTTTTGCTTGCTGAGTTCTTTGGCTGGAGGTGTTGAAACACAAAGTCACAATTCCAGATAGAGACTCGGTCTTTCAAATGAGCCTTGTAGCTTAGTTATCCAGCAATGGTGTTAATACACGAATACAGAAAAATATCAAAAGTCGTTTTGGGAGAAAACAGAAAATACAATGTAAAACAACTACCTGGCTCAGGAGATATGATGGAACAGATAGTTCACGTTTTGCTGAATCTGCCTAACATCTTTGTTGTCTCATTCACTAGAGGAACTCACAAGACTGAGTCACAGGTTATATTCGAAGCTAAGGTTTATCACAGCAGTAGGGCAAGAGCAACAGGAAGAGGTTATGCATTGAAAACAGGCTAGAGAATTCAGATGAAAGCTATTGAGCTCTTGCCTTTTTATACTCTAATAAGATCTGCCTTTCCCTTGATTTAGAGTAATAGAGCTAATGTAAAGAATATCTGCCTAGGGAAGCCTGCTGGAATGCCAGTGTTCAAGGTTTCTATGGAGGGCTGATTGTGTAGGTACATCTTGCTATGCAAATAACCATGGTAACAAATTCAGGGCCTTACCAATGAAGCTAGGAACATCATCAATCTTGATGTTTGTGTAAATTAATTCTTACAAGTCCTGTCAAGTTGATAAAATATACCTGATTACTTCAAGTCTGCATAACAACATCCACAATAGAATCTCAAATGTATTCTGAGGCCCATATCCCCAGCAGTTAGCCATGGGTAAACACTCCCCTGGAGACATGTCACCTTTGAACAACCAAACCCTTCATTGCCAATGTAACCCATCTAGCAGGGATGATGACATTCTAAAGAGAGATTTATTCATCCCCTGTTTTTGACCATCAGATATTTAAGAAAATGGTCCCCAAGAAATTGGATTTTCCTAGAACTCATGCTGAGAGAAGAAGGATGATGTCTCTTACCAGCCACATGAGGAATTTGTCCTAGGGAGAGCTGTGCTTTCAGGGTATGTTCATATGGTGACATCTTGGTAGAGAAGGTTTGTCACTGCAGGAGGGTACTGAGTGAAAAAAGCCTCCAGTCAATTCCAGTTTGGTCCTCTGTCTGATTTCTCTTATTTACAGTTGAGGACGGGAGTCCTCAGCTTCCCACTCCAGCTCACATGCTTATCTGCTGCCATATTTCTCTGTTATGGTAGACACATCCCTCTCAAGCTATAAGCCCAAAGAAACTCTTTTATACATTACCTTGGTATAAAAATGGTATTTGATGACAGCTACTGAAAACTAATGCAACTTAATTTTGCCTTTCCATTGCAATAACTCAAATAGCACTAATTCTGTCTTTCCAGAAATCCTGGTCTGACTAGGAGGTGTAGAGGAGAGAATGATGTAGATATATACATATCCCTTTCAATTTCTTATCACAAATGTGAATGTTATTTATTTATTTATTTATTTATTTATTTATTTACTGTTGTTCTTTGAGGCAGTGTCTAATGTAATCCAGGCAAGTATTCAGACTTGCTGTGTCACTGAGAATCACAGTTGAGCTTTTGATCCTGCAACCTCTCCCTCCGAGGGGCTGGGAATACAGGCATATGCTGAAAGACTCTGAGAGCAGCCCCTCGCTCAGACCTCAGGACAATATCAGACACCCAAGAACTCACGACAGACCGAGCTTGTTGCAAACCACATGAGGCTTTATTCGGGATAGCCAGAGCTCTGGGGACAACTCATATCCCACACAGGGGTAGAGGAGTCGACCTCGAGGGGAAAGCGTTCCCAGTTTTTATAGGCCCTCAGGGGGGGGAGGAGAAGGGGGAGATTAGGGGATTTCCAGATCTAAACAATGTCTATTTTCAAGAAATGGGTATGGGAGGGGTACAAGGAAAGAGTCTAATGAAAGTGCAGCAATGGGCACACACCTGGTCAGAACATTGGCAGACACACAGGTTCGAGGAGTGGCCAGAGCATTGTGCACCTCTATTTTTCTAAATCAGTGAAGCTAGTTCTGCTAACACTGACGTCTCTCTTGCCAATTTCAGGGTTTCTGTGTCCTTTTACATTCTGCCAGGATCTTTCAATGCCCACTGCCATCCGGAATGTTTATGTTTAGTAGCTCAACATTCTCCTATTGTGTGGAAATATATTATCACTCACTTTTTAAAACTTGAAATAAAACAAGCACTTAAACTATACTCTGTTAGGAACCACTGGCTCCTCACTTGGGCCCACAAGGTGACTAAAATCACATGAAGCCTGGTGAATCTTCTTTTTACATCTGTCTGTTTTATTTGGGCTCAGACTCCTTGATTCTTCCCAAACATGATTAACAGGTACTATGGGATGTCTGTATAACTAACCAATTTCATCTCTTTTGAAGAAGAAGGTCCAAAGATAAGTCATTGTTGAAACTTGCTATCACTTTGGATTCCAGAAAGAGAGAAGTACAAGAGGACAAACTACCGACCCCATCCTTAACCCCAGATGAAAGCAATTATCTCTGATGTTGAGAATGTCAATCAAACTCACTATTTTCTAGGAGGTAGCTTGTTCCTCTCCAGCAATGACATGGTTAACAATTTCAGATGACTTGAAGAACAGTAAGAGATGATGTTCAATCAGGCTGACTTTAAACTAAACCTGTTTGATTATGCAAGCTTCTCATTCTTTCTCCCAGGTCTTCCTTGATTTAAACCACATTTTTATGTCAACACCACAAAGACAGACTTGGTTGGAGCAGTAGTTATTTAGCCCTCTCTGTGCTCTGGATGGGTTGTACCCACCTCAGAGCTATCTGTATTTCACAAATGAAAGACACACACACACACACACACACACACACACACACACACACCAGTTAATTTTAATATGCCTTGACTAGATTAATGGCTGGGCTCTTTTAATCCTTCCTGTGACTAACAAACACTCCCCTCCAGTATTCCAGAGTTAATATCCTTTGAAATCTCTATTTCATTTCTGCTACACCAGAGTCAATCTTGGAAGTGGCCACTAGAGCCACTTACCTGAATTATTACAAGGCTGTTTGTTCCTATACCCTTCTCGTGGTAATTCTGCTTTTTTCCTCTTCTCTCTCCCAAGCCTGAAAATTCTAAAAGTCCCTCTTCCGTCTGTCCTGTCCAGCTATTAGCTGCTGGCATCTTTATTTACCAATTGAAGCCAACTGGGGGCAAGATCCCTCACTGTCTACATGTAAACATTCCTGTAAGCAGTTTTGAGGACCAAAATTAACATGGTAACACAAGTAGCATTAGACCAAACCCACTTCACTTTGTTTCATCACTATCACTTCTTTATGTTTTTTTTCATTCATTGTCATCTGGGAGTAGTGGCCTAATAGAACTTATTGAGTCCATAGGAGCCAGAGCTTTTTCCTTTAAGTTTTGTTGCAAGACCATCTGTAATGTTCTCCAGCATCTCATGTCAATCATGTCCTCTCAGGATAAATTCTTATAAATGAAATTTTGTAGCCTATCAGTGTTTATATTAAGGAATTGTAAAATAATGTTTCACTTGTTTCACTTTACATGTTGCTTTAGAAAATCTTTCAGGGGAGAAAAAAAAGTCATTTAGAACTAATTAAAAACTCACAGGAGGCCAGGTTGGCAGTCCAATTCTCAGAACTCAGAGTACAAGTATTACTATGAATATAGATCTTAACTCTATGCATCCTGTTTTGATTTTTGAGTGAGTTGTGGAGAATTTCTCTGTAAATAGCCATGTTCTCTTTCTTACTTGACAGTATTTTTCTCTAGGGACACTGATTTTGATTTTTAAAGCTTGGTTTTGTTTTGTTTTGTTTTGCCACATAATAGACAAATTTAACATGAGGTCTAAACTAAAATGTTGTTGACTATAACGTCCTTAAAGCAGAAACCACTGAGTAAGACATGATTTATAAGGCTGGATGGTCAGGTAGGTAGTTAGACTCTTGCAGTGACTTGAATGAGAATGACGCTCATGAGCTAATGCTTGAATACTTTAATCCTTAGTTGGTGGAACTATTTGAGAAGGATAGGAGATAGGTCACTGGGTAGCAGACTTCAAAGTTTCAAAAGACTTGCAAGATTCTCAGTGTCTCTATGCCTCCAACTTGTATCAAGATGTGTAAGACCTCAGCTCTTCCTGCTATCATGGCTCTGCTCTATCATCATGGACTCTCGCCTTCTGAAACCATACACCTCAAATTAAATGGTACTTTTTATAAGTTCCCTCAGTTGTGGTATCTTATCACAGCAACAGAACAGTAGCTAAGACAATATTAGAGTATTGAAAGTCATTGGGATGGAATCCCTTAGCATATTTTTAAAATAGAAACTGAGACTACAGGATTGGGTGCTCATCAAAGGAATGGGATCTGAGTGTTGTTTCTAATACTGGATGGGGACAGACTATTCTGGGCTGCATATGAAGGTATGGGATGGTCAATATTCATTATCAAGTTGACTAGTTTCAGGATCACATTTGAAACAAACAGAGTATGTTTGTGAGAGTCTTCCCATAGAACTTTGAATGAAAAGGGGCGACTCACCTTGACTGTGAGTGCCATTCCATGGGTTGAGATCTCAGTCTGAATGAGAAGGACTAAGAAAGTGGAGCACCTGTGTCCATCTCTCTCTGTTTCATGTGTGTGGATAGGATGTGACCAGATGCCTCACACTTCTGCTGCAATCGAGTCTCGATTATAATAGAATGTACATTTAGACTATGGCTCCAAATAATATTTCTCTTTCTTGATTGCTTTGCTAAAGTATTCTGTCATAAAAAGAAAATATAAATACAGTCTGCCCAGAAGCTTTCTGAAGAATAACAAAGACATCCCATTGATACCTCTTGTAAGTATTAATCCAAATGAGGTTGTCAATCTCTGCGAAGAAAAAAAAAAAAAAAAAGAGGACTTTAAGGAAGTTGGCTCCATACTAGAGAGTTTAAAACAAATATGAGTCTTGTTTCAAATGAAGATTAAGGCAAGGGCTCTTGGCTTTATCTACTCTCACCTCATGAAAAGGTTCTGACTTACTTTGTAATAAACTCTACACTCTGTCATTGAATGTTTTCAAAAGAGATTAGAAGGACTATAGAGCTGAGAGAGGACAGAGAACAGCAATATAAATACCATGTCCTGATTTGAATTACTTCATTTTCAATCAGAAATAATACCTTCAGGTTTGTATTAGGGCCTTTCAATTGTCTCTTGGATTTCAAACACCTTCCCACCCAACCCCTAATTCTTTTCATATCTCTTTTAAAGAGTCAAAAAAGGATAATAACGCTATTATGCTTTGGGAACTATTTTTTTTATCCGTGTCCCCTTTTTGAAAATATGACACTGATAAGGAATTGCAACTTCTGCATACTAGAAAGAATAACATATTGCATCACTCTCTTAATCTAAAGAGCAGGCATAGTTAATAACTACATTGTGAAAGCCAATAATACTTCCTTATCTTTCTTACATAGTTTAAAGATGAAACTACATAAGGAAGTGCGGTGTATATAACTGAGTAGTAGAGTACATACTTAGCATATATGAGGGAGACACTTGGCTCAATCTTAAGCATCAATACATATACACACACAAAGTTTGCTCTTTAATAGCTTTATCTTTATTGGTATATCACTTTGTTGCATACTTAAAGTCCTACTCTTAGGGCTGGAAGGTTATTCATGGAAAATATGCTTAGCAGATATGAGACTGTTGCACAGAACTATACTCTAAGCTAAAAATCCCCAATCATTGGCATTCATCTGTTCTGATTATCAAAAGGTTATCCCAGTTGGGTTTCTTGGCTGTTTATATCCCCTCACAGAGTGATGGGAAGAGTCACAGAATCCTTGCCTCAGTATCCAGATACTGAATCCCACCTGCCCTAATCACATGTGGCTTTGGAAAAGAACTAGAACATATGGAGCCAGGAAGACTAGGGGAGGGAGGCTTTTCCTATGTATGCAGATGTATGAAAACTGATGTCTCTGCAGTGTAGATTTTCTGGTGTGGCCTTCTATGAGAACAATGCACAATCCTGTAACTACTCTCTATGCTCTGTAAGGAAGCTCAATGAAGTCATTGGTTCCCCAGAGTGAACTTTAGTGGATTTGGGCTAGAACTTTACAAGGAAGGATAGATGGTGTTTATCTCTGTGTAAGGAGGGATTTTTAAAAAAGGGCATGATAGGGTCCATTTTTAGAATTAAAAAAAAAAGGAAGAAAGAAAGGAAGGAAGGAAGGAAGGAAGGAAGGAAGAAAGAAAGAAAGAAAGAAAGAAAGAAAGAAAGAAAGAAAGAGAGAAAGGAAGGAAGAAAGAACAAATAAAAAACAAAAGAGGAGCAGAAGCTAACAGTTTCTGGGTCAGGAGGAAGCCACAGAGCTTTTGGGGCAGACTGCATTTCAGGCTCCAGACATCCAGGCACCTTCCTTGCCAGAGGAGAAGTGTCCGCCCCCGCCCAGGAGGGCTTTACCACAGCATCTGGGGGAGACATCTTGGTTCCGGTATTCCACCTAGACTAGTCTGCACAGGGGAGAGTGTGGACTGCAGAAGCTAACAGCTTCTGGGTCAGGAGCTTCTGGGGCAGACCACATTTCAAGCTCCAGACATCCGGGCACCTTCCCTGACAGAGGAGAGGTGTCTGCCCCACCCGGGAGGGCTTTGCCACAGCATCTGGGGGAGACATCTTTGTTCCCAGATTCCTCCCCATGACTACTCTGTGCAGGTGAACGTGTGGACTACAGAAGCTACACAGATTCTGGGTCAAGCCCTGTTTCAAGCCTTCATCTTCTGCCAGGAGGCAGGTCTGAATGCCAGATATCTGGGCACCTTCTCTGAAAGAGGCAAGCTTGCCTGCAGAGAGTGCTCTAACCAATGAAACTCAGGAGAGAGCTAGTCTTACAGATCTGCTGATAGAGGCTAACAGAATCACAAGAGGAACAAGCTCTAACCAGAGACAACTATAACAACTAACTCCAGAGATTACCAGATGGCAAAAGGCAAACATAAGAATCTTACTAACAGAAACAAAGACCACTCACCATCATCAGAACCCAGCAGTCCCACCTAGGCCACACCTGGATACCCCAATAAACCTGAAAAGCTAGACCCAGATTTAAAAGCATATCTCATGATGATGGTAGAGGACATCAAGGACTTAAATAACTCACCTAAATAAATACAGGAGAACACTGCTAAAGAGTTACAAGTCCTTAAAGAAAAACAGGAAAACACATCCAAACAGGTGATGGAAATAAACAAAACCGTACTGGACCTAAAAAGGGAAGGAGACACAATAAAGAAAACCAAAAGTGAGGCAACTCAGGAGATAGCAAACCTAGAAAAGAAATCTGGAAGCATAGATGCGAGCATCAGCAACAGAATACAAGAGATGGAAGAGAGAATCTCAGGTGAAAGAGATTACATAGAGAACATGGGCACAACAATCAAAGAAAATGCAAAATGCAAAAAGATCCTAACTCAAAACACCAAGGAAATCCAGGACACAATGAGAAGACCAAACCTATGGATAATAGGAGTAGATGAGAATGAAGATTTTCAACTCAAAGGGCCAGCAAATATCTTCAACAAAATTAAAGAAGAAAACTTCTCAAACATAAAAAAAGAGATGATCATGAACATACAAGAAGCTTATAGAACACCAAATAGACTGGAACAGAAAAGAAATTCCTCCTGACACATAATAATCAGAACAACAAATGCACTAAATAAAGATAGAATATTAAAAGCAGTAAGGGAAAAAGGTCAAGTAACATATAAAGGCAGGCCTGTCAGAATTACACCAGATTTTTCACCAGAGACTATGAAAGCCAGAAGAGCCTGGACAGATGTTATACAGACACTAAGAGAACACAAATGCCAGCCCAGGCTACTATACCCGGCCAAACTCTCAATTACCATAGATGGAGAAACCAAAGTATTCCACGACGAAACCAAATTCACACAATATCTTTCCACGAATCCAGCCCTTCAAAGGATAATAACAGAAAAGAAGCAATACAAGGACGGAAATCACACCCTAGAACAAGCAAGAAAGTAATCCCTCAACAAACCAAAGAGAAGACAGCCACAAGAACAGAATGCCAACTCTAACAACAAAAATAAAAGGAAGCAACAATTACTTTCCCTTAATATCTCTTAATATTAATGGACTCAATTCCCCAATAAAAAGACATAGACTAACAGACTGGCTACACAAACAGGACCCAACATTCTGCTGCTTACAGGAAACCCATCTCAGGGAAAAAGACAGACACTACCTCAGAGTAAAGGCTGGAAAACAATTTTCCAAGCAAATGGACTGAAGAAACAAGCTGGAGTAGCCATTCTAATATCGGATAAAATCGACTTCCAACCCAAAGTTATCAAAAAAGACAAGGAGGGACACTTCATACTCATCAAAGGTAAAATCCTCCAAGAGGAACTCTCAATTCTGAATATCTACGCTCCAAATGCAAGGGCAGACACATTCATTAAATACACTTTAGTAAAGCTCAAAGCACACATTGCACCTCACACAATAATAGTGGGAGACTTCAACACACCACTTTCATCAATGGACAGATCGTGGAAACAGAAACTAAACAGGGACACAGTAAAACTAACAGAAGTTATGAAACAAATGGACCTGACAGATATCTACAGAACATTTTATCCTAAAACAAAAGGATATACCTTCTTCTCAGCACCTCATGGGACCTTCTCCAAAATTCACCATATAATTGGTCACAAAACAGGCCTCAACAGATAAAAAATATTGAAATTGTACCATGCAAACTATCAGATCACCATGGACTAAGGCTGATCTTCAATAACAACATACAAAATAGAAAACCAACATTCACGTGGAAACTGAACAACACTCTTCTCAATGATACCTTGGTCAAGGAAGGGATAAAGAAAGAAAATAAAGACTTTTTAGAGTTTAATGAAAATGAAGCCACAATATACCCAAACTTATGGAACACAATGAAAGCATTTCTAAGAGGAAAACTCATAACTCTGAGTGCCTCCAAAAAGAAACTAAGGAGAGCACACATTAGCAGCTTGACAACTCACCTAAAAGCTCTAGAACAAAAGGAAGCAAATTCACCAAAGAGGAGTAGAAGGCAGGAAATAATCAAACTCAGGGGCGAAATCAACCAAGTGGAAACAAGAAGAACTATTCAAAGAATCAACCAATCGATGAACTGGTTCTTTGAGAAAAATCAACAAGATAGATAAACCCTTAGCCAGACTCACTAGAGGGCACAGGGACAGCATCCTAATTAACAAAATCAGGATGAAAAGGGAGACATAATGACAGACCCTGAAGAAATCCAATACACCATCAGATCCTTCTACAAAAGGCTATACTCAACAAAACTGGAAAACCTGGATGAAATGGACAAATTTCTAGACAGATACCAGGTATCAAAGTTAAATCAGGATCAGGTTAATGATCTAATAAGTGCTATATCCCCTAAAGAAATAGAAGCAGTCATTAATAGTCTCCCAACCAAAAAAAGCCCAGGACCAGATGGGTTTAGTGCAGAGTTCTATCAGACCTTCAAAGAAGATCTAATTCCAGTTCTTCACAAACTATTCCACAAAATAGAAGCAGAAGGTACCCTACCCAATTCATTCTATGAAGCCACAATTACTCTGATACCTAAACCACGGAAAGACCCAACAAAGATAGAGAACTTCAGACCAATTTCCCTTATGAATATCAATGCAAAAATACTCAATAAAATTCTTGCTAACCTTATCCAAGAACACATCAAAACAATTATCCATCCTGACCAAGTAGGTTTCATCCTAGGGATTCAGGGACGGTTGAAATACAGAAATCCATCAATGTAATCCATTATATAAACAAACTCCAAAACAAAAACTACATGATCATCTCATTAGATGCTGAGAAAGCATATGACAAAATCCAACACCCATTCATGATAAAAGTCTTGGAAAGATCAGGAATTCAAAGCCCATACCTAACCATGATAAAAGCTATCTACAGCAAACCAGTAGCCAACATTAAAATAAATGGTAGGAAGCTGGAAGCAATCCCACTAAAATCAGGGACTAGACAAGGTTGTCCACTTTCTCCCTACCTATTAAACATTGTACTTGAAGTCCTAGCCAGAGAAATTCGACAACAAAAAGAGATAATGGGGATACAAATTGTAAAGGAAGGAGTCAAAATATCACTTTTTGCAGATAATATGATAGTATATATAAGTGACCCTAAAAATTCCACCAGAGAACTACTAAACCTGATAAGCAGCTTCAGTGAAGTAGCTGGATATAAAATTAACTCAAACAAGTCAATGGCATTTCTCTACACAAAGGATAAACAGGCTGAGAGAGAAATTAGGGAAACAACAACCTTCTCAATAGTCACAAATAATATAAAATACCTTATTGAGAGTTTAACTAAAGAAGTGAAAGATCTGTATGATGAGAACTTCAAGTCTCTGAAGAAAGAAATTAAAGAAGATTCTGCCAGAAGTTCTTTTATCCTTGAGAAGACTTTTTGCTATCCTAGGTTTTTTGTTATTCCAGACAAATTTGCAAATTGCTCCTTCCAATTCGTTGAAGAATTGAGTTGGAATTTTGATGGGGATTGCATTGAATCTGTAGATTGCTTTTGGCAAGATAGCCATTTTTACAATGTTGATCCTGCCAATCCATGAGCATGGGAGATCTTTCCATCTTCTGAGATCTTCTTTAATTTCTTTCTTCAGAGATTTGAAGTTTTTATCATACAGATCTTTCACCTCCTTAGTTAGAGTCACGCCAAGATATTTTATATTATTTGTGACTATTGAGAAGGGTGTTGTTTCCCTAATTTCTTTCTCAGCCTGTTTATTCTTTGTATAGAGAAAGGCCATTGACTTGTTTGAGTTTATTTTATATCCAGTTACTTCACCGAAGCTGTTTATCAGGTTTAGGAGTTCTCTGGTAGAATTTTTAGGGTCACTTATATATACTATCATATCATCTGCAAAAAGTGATATTTTGACTTCCTCTTTTCCAATTTGTATCCCCTTGATCTCCTTTTGTTGTCGAATTGCTCTGGCTAATACTTCAAGTACTATGTTGAAAAGGTAGGGAGAAAGTGGGCAGCACAGTGAAACTAACAGAAGTTATGAAACAAATGGACCTGACAGATATCTACAGAACATTTTATCCTAAAACAAAAGGATATACCTTCTTCTCAGCACCTCACGGGACCTTCTCCAAAATTGACCATATAATTGGTCACAAAACAGGCCTCAATAGATACAAAAATATTGAAATTGTCCCATGTATCCTATCAGACCACCATGGCCTAAGACTGATCTTCAATAACAACATAAATAATGGAAAGCCAACATTCACGTGGAAACTGAATAACACTCTTCTCAATGATACCTTGGTCAAGGAAGGAATAAAGAAAGAAATTAAAGACTTTTTAGAGTTTAATGAAAATGAAGCCACAACGTACCCAAACCTATGGGACACAATGAAAGCATTTCTAAGAGGGAAACTCATAGCTCTGAGTGCCTCCAAGAAGAAACGGGAGACAGCACATACTAGCAGCTTGACAACACATCTAAAAGCCCTAGAAAAAAAGGAAGCAAATTCACCCAAGAGGAGTAGACGGCAGGAAATAATCAAACTCACGGGTGAAATCAACCAAGTGGAAACAAGAAGAACTATTCAAAGAATTAACCAAACGAGGAGTTGGTTCTTTGAGAAAATCAACAAGATAGATAAACCCTTAGCTAGACTCACTAAAGGGCACAGGGACAAAATCCTAATTAACAAAATCAGAAATGAAAAGGGAGACATAACAACAGATCCTGAAGAAATCCAAAACACCATCAGATCCTTCTACAAAAGGCTATACTCAACAAAACTGGAAAACCTGGACGAAATGGACAAATTTCTGGACAGATACCAGGTACCAAAGTTGAATCAGGATCAAGTTGACCATCTAAACAGTCCCATATCACCTAAAGAAATAGAAGCAGTTATTAATAGTCTCCCAACCAAAAAAAGCCCAGGACCAGATGGGTTTAGTGCAGAGTTCTATCAGACCTTCAAAGAAGATCTAATTCCAATTCTGCACAAACTATTTCACAAAATAGAAGTAGAAGGTACTCTACCCAACTCATTTTATGAAGCCACTATTACTCTGATACCTAAACCACAGAAAGATTCAACAAAGATAGAGAACTTCAGACCAATTTCTCTTATGAATATCGATGCAAAAATCCTCAATAAAATTCTCGCTAACCGAATCCAAGAACACATTAAAGCAATCATCCATCCTGACCAAGTAGGTTTTATTCCAGGGATGCAGGGATGGTTTAATATACGAAAATCCATCAATGTAATCCATTATATAAACAAACTCAAAGACAAAAACCACATGATCATCTCGTTAGATGCAGAAAAAGCATTTGACAAGATCCAACACCCATTCATGATAAAAGTTTTGGAAAGATCAGGAATTCAAGGCCCATACCTAAACATGATAAAAGCAATCTACAGCAAACCAGTAGCCAACATCAAAGTAAATGGAGAGAAGCTGGAAGCAATCCCACTAAAATCAGGGACTAGACAAGGCTGCCCACTTTCTCCCTACCTTTTCAACATAGTACTTGAAGTATTAGCCAGAGCAATTCGACAACAAAAGGAGATCAAGGGGATACAAATTGGAAAAGAGGAAGTCAAAATATCACTTTTTGCAGATGATATGATAGTATATATAAGTGACCCTAAAAATTCTACCAGAGAACTCCTAAACCTGATAAACTGCTTCGGTGAAGTAGCTGGATATAAAATAAACTCAAACAAGTCAATGGCCTTTCTCTATACAAAGAATAAACAGGCTGAGAAAGAAATTAGGGAAACAACACCCTTCTCAATAGTCACAAATAATATAAAATATCTTGGCGTGACTCTAACTAAGGAGGTGAAAGATCTGTATGATAAAAACTTCAAATCTCTGAAGAAAGAAATTAAAGAAGATCTCAGAAGATGGAAAGATCTCCCATGCTCATGGATTGGCAGGATCAACATTGTAAAAATGGCTATCTTGCCAAAAGCAATCTACAGATTCAATGCAATCCCCATCAAAATTCCAACTCAATTCTTCAACGAATTGGAAGGAGCAATTTGCAAATTTGTCTGGAATAACAAAAAACCTAGGATAGCAAAAAGTCTTCTCAAGGATAAAAGAACTTCTGGCGGAATCACCATGCCAGACCTAAAGCTTTACTACAGAGCAATTGTAATAAAAACTGCATGGTACTGGTATAGAGACAGACAAGTAGACCAATGGAATAGAATTGAAGATCCAGAAATGAACCCACACACCTATGGTCACTTGATCTTCGACAAGGGAGCTAAAACCATCCAGTGGAAGAAAGACAGCATTTTCAACAATTGGTGCTGGCACAACTAGTTGTTATCGTGTAGAAGAATGCGAATCGATCCATACTTATCTCCTTGTACTAAGGTCAAATCTAAGTGGATCAAGGAACTTCACATAAAACCAGAGACACTGAAACTTATAGAGGAGAAAGTGGGGAAAAGCCTTGAAGATATGGGCACAGGGGAAAAATTCCTGAACAGAACAGCAATGGCTTGTGCTGTAAGATCGAGAATCGACAAATGGGACCTAATGAAACTGCAAAGTTTCTGCAAGGCAAAAGACACCGTCAATAAGACAAAAAGACCACCAACAGATTGGGAAAGGATCTTTACCTATCCTAAATCAGATAGGGGACTAATATCCAACATATATAAAGAACTCAAGAAGGTGGACTTCAGAAAATCAAATAACCCCATTAAAAAATGGGGCTCAGAACTGAACAAAGAATTCTCACCTGAGGAATACCGAATGGCAGAGAAGCACTTGAAAAAATGTTCAACATCCTTAATCATCAGGGAAATGCAAATCAAAACAACCCTGAGATTCCACCTCACACCAGTCAGAATGGCTAAGATCAAAAATTCAGGTGACAGCAGATGCTGGCGAGGATGTGGAGAAAGAGGAACACTCCTCCATTGTTGGTGGGAGTGCAGGCTTGTACAACCACTCTGGAAATCAGTCTGGCGGTTCCTCAGAAAACTGGACATAGTACTACCGGAGGATCCAGCAATACCTCTCCTGGGCATATATCCAGAAGATGCCACAACAGGTAAGAAGGACACATGCTCCACTATGTTCATAGCAGCCTTATTTATAATAGCCAGAAGCTGGAAAGAACCTAGATGCCCCTCAACAGAGGAATGGATACAGAAAATGTGGTACATCTACACAATGGAGTACTACTCAGCTATTAAAAAGAATGAATTTATGAAATTCCTAGCCAAATGGATGGACCTGGAGGGCATCATCCTGAGTGAGGTAACACATTCACAAAGAAACTCACACAATATGTATTCACTGATAAGTGGATATTAGCCCCAAACCTAGGATACCCAAGATATAAGATATAATTTGCTAAACACATGAAACTCAAGGAGAATGAAGACTGAAGTGTGGACACTATGCCCCTCCTTAGATTTGGGAACAAAACACCCATGGAAGGAGTTACAGAGACGGAGTTTGGAGCTGAGATGAAAGGATGGACCATGTAGAGACTGCCATAGCCAGGGATCCACCCCATAATCAGCATCCAAACGCTGACACCATTGCATACACTAGCAAGATTTTATTGAAAGGACGCAGATGTAGCTGTCTCTTGTGAGACTATGCCGGGGCCCAGCAAACACAGAAGTGGATGCTCACAGTCAGCTAATGGATGGATCATAGGGCTCCCAATGGAGGAGCTAGAGAAAGTAGCCAAGGAGCTAAAGGGATCTGCAACCCTATAGGTGGAACAACATTATGAGCTAACCAGTACCCCGGAGCTCTTGACTCTAGCTGCATATATATCAAAAGATGGCCTAGTCGGCCATCACTGGAAAGAGAGGCCCATTGGACTTGCAAACTTTATATGCCCCAGTACAGGGGAATACCAGGGCCAAAAAGGGGGAGTGGGTGGGCAGGGGAGTGGGGGTGGGTGGATATGGGGGACTTTTGGTATAGCATTGGAAATGTAAATGAGTTAAATACCTAATAAAAAATGGAAAAAAAAAAAAGAAATTAAAGAAGATCTCAGAAGATGGAAAGATCTTCCATGCTCATGGACTGGCAGGATCAACATTGTAAAAATGGCTATCTTGCCAAAAGCAATCTACAGGTTCAATGCAATCCCCATCAAAATTCCAACTCAATTCTTCAACGAATTAGAAAGAACAATCTACATATTCATCTGGAATTATGAAAAACCTAGAATAGCAAAAACTCTCCTCAAGGATAAAAGAACCTCTGGTGGAATCACCATGCCTGACCTAAAGCTGTACTACAGAGCAATAGTGATAAAAACTGCATGAGACTGGTATTGCGACAGACACGTAGACCAATGGAACAGAATTTTCCAGAATTGACCCAGAGATGACCCCACACACCTATGGTCACTAGATCTTTGACAAGGGAACTAAAACCATCCAGTGGAAAAAAAGACAGCATTTTCAACATATTGTGCTGGTACAACTGGTGGTTATCATGTAGAAGAATGAGAATTGATCCATTCCTATCTCCTTGTACTAAGGTCAAATCTAAGTGGATCAAGGAACTCCACATAAAACCAGAGAGAGTGAAACTTATAGAGGACAAAGTGGGGAAAAACCTTGAAGATATGGGCACAGGGGAAAAATTCCTGAATAGAACAGCAATGGCTTGTGCTGTAAGATCGAGAATTGACAAATGGGACCTCATGAAACTGCAAAGCTTCTGCAAGGCAAAAGACACCGTCAATAAGACAAAAAGGCCAACAACAGATTGGGAAAGGATCTTTACCTATCCTAAATCAGATAGGGGACTAATATACAATATATCTAAAGAACTCAAGAAGGAGGACTCCAGAAAATCAAATAACCCCATTAGAATATGGGGCTCAGAACTGATCAAAGAATTTTCACCTGAGGAATACTGAATGGCAGAGAAGCACCTGAAAAAATGTTCAACATCCTTAATCATCAGGGAAATGCAGATCAAAACAACCCTGAGATTCCACCTCACACCAGCCAGAATGGTTAAGATCAAAAATTCAGGTGACCACAGATGCTGGCAAGGATGTGGAGAAAGAGGAACACTCCTCCATTGTTGGTGGAATTGCAAGCTTGTACAACTACTCTGGAAATCAGTCTGGCAGTTCCTCCAAAAATTTGACATAGTACTCCCAGAGGATCCCGCAATAACTCTCTTGGGCATATTTCCAGAAGATGTTCCAACTGTTAAGGACACATGCTCATCTATGTTCATAGCAGCCTTATTTGTAATAGCCAGAAGCTGGAAAGAACCCAGATGCCCCTCAACAGAGGAATGGATACAGAAAATGTGGTATATTTACACAATGGGTACTACTCAGCTATTAAAAAGAATGAATTTATGAAATATTTAGGCAAATGTATGGACCTGGAGGGCATCATCCTGAGTGAGGTAACCCAATCACAAAGAACTCACATGATATGTACTCACTGATAAGTGGATATTAGCCCAGAATCTTAGAATACCCAAAATACAAGATACAATTTGCAAAACACACGAAACTAAGAAGAACAAAGACAAAAGTGTGAATACTTTGCTCCTTCTTAGAATTGAGAACAAAACACCCATGGAAGGAGTTACAAAGACAAAGATTGGAGCTGAGACAAAAGGATGGACCATCTAGAGACTGCCATACCCGGGGATCCATCCCATAACCAGGCCCCAAACGCTGACACCATTGTACACACTAGCAAGCTGTTGTTGTAAGGACCCTGATATAGCTGTCTCTTGAGAGGCTATGCCGGGGCCTACCAAACACATAAGTGGAGGCTCACGGTCAGCTATTGGATGGATCACAGGGCCCCCAATGGAGGAGCTAGAGAAAGTACCCAAGGAGCTAAAGGGGTCTGCAACCCTATAGGTGGAACAACAATATGAACTAACCAGTACTCCCCGGAGCTTGTGTCTCTAGCTGCATAGGTATCAGAAGTTGACCTAGTCGGCCATCAGTGGAAAGAGAGGCCCATTGGACTTGTCAACTTTCTATGCCTCAGTACAGGGGAACCCCAGGGCCAAGAAGTGGGGGTGGGGAGTGGGGAGGGTTTGGCGGACTTATGGGGTAGCATTGGAAATGTAATTGAAGAAAATACCTAATTTATGAAAAAAATAATAAAAAACAAAAGAGGAGAGCTAAACTAAACATACTATAAAGATATCCTCATATTTTTCTATAATAGGTAGTCCTAATGGGTATGAATTCTTTGAAAGCAGCATTGTTAATTAGTAGCAGAATATGAACACCACATGAAACCTTACAAATATAAAAATTATAAATCTTCATGTATACTCAAAACATCAATAATACCTTAGTATTCATTTGAAAGGCTTGAAATTAACAGGCTGACAAATGGCCATTAAGTATGCTTTCCTGCTTTTACCTACTCTTGTCTGATAGCATCATTATTTTTATACTTATTTTGTCATACTGACACTTATTATTTTGAATAATATAAAAGGAAAATAAATTGGCCTGCAGAGATGGTACAAGCCTTTAATCCTAACACTCAAATATCTGTGAGTTCAAAGGAACCTGCTCTACATAGTGAGTTCCAAGCCAGTCAAGACTACATAGTGAGACCCTGTTGAAAAAAAAAAAGAAAAGAAAAGAAAAGAAAAGGGAAGGAAAGAAGGGAGGGAGGGAGGGAGGGATAGTCAAATTGAAAAATTAAAGCAGAGAAATTCTGAAATCATCAAGTAATATGAGTATTTCTTCCAATTGTCTTTATGACATTTCTCTACTTCCCCTCAAAAAGCTTTGAAATATTTGAAAAAATATATAAGGAAAAGCAAGATGCTGAAAAATCAAAACCCACTCAACATCAATTAAGGGCCTTTGGATGCAGCAGGAATTTGAATTTGATTTTTATAAAAATGACTTTCAAATTCTTTTTTACAGAGTCAACAGGAATTATTTATTTTCAGGGTATGAATGAAAATATTAAGTATATAATATTCCCAAGAAAAGATCTGAATCACTACATGAGATTCAGGGCCCACTTAGTTCAGAGATGGGATAAGGAGTATTTTAAGCTCAAAGACATTTGTGATTCAATGCATGTAAAAAGACACCTTTTCATAGCTTCTCTTATCTGACTAAATGCAGAAATGAAGAGTGCCATAAATTCTTTCTTCAGGAAGCCTTCTCCTCAGGACAGAGAATGGCAAAAAGACCAAACATAAGTTGCCTCTTGGAGCTTTTCATCCTGAAGAAAATGGAGAGACCAGAGATCATGCCCAGCCAAGTACAGACACACATCACAAACTTCCTTCCTTGTCACTCTCCCTTCAAACTCATTTAGTCTTTCTTTTTACTTTTGTTTTGTTTTTGTTTTTGAGACTGGATATCTCCATGTAGGCCTAGCTGTTCTGGTGCTATATAGATCACTATATAGTGACCTTGAACTCACAGAAATCTACCTGCCTCTTCCTCCCAAGTGCTAAGATTCAAAGTGTGAGCATGCACACCCAGCTCCAATTTCCCTCTCCCTCCTTAAGTTTGGCAAGTCAAATGCCTTAAGTTTAAATGCTTGAATAGCGCGAATCAAGTTCTGCACAAATGTGCAATCTGGACGCAGGTGAGCATTTTATATTTAGTGAGAAAAAGTAAAGGTCATTTAGCTCTTCCAGGCATATTTTTAAATATTGCAATTTCCCGAGGTGCCAACTATTTGTTTTTTCTTGAACAACCTCGATATTTTACAATCACTAGCTTGGAAAGGTCATTTCCTCAAAATTTAATTCTCTTAACTGGATGACCATGTTTCTCAACATTTGTTTGAAATCTAAGATGTGCTAACTTCCACACAACATACAGGAGAGAGCAAAATATGTGGGACCTTACAGGGAAGCACAGATCTGAGTCAATTATTGGCTGCTGTGTGATTGTACACATATTTAGTTCCTTCCTGTTAAGTCCTGTTGTTGAAACTTTCTTTCTACCATTGGATGTTGAAATACTGAGCTTATACAAACCAAACATCCATGAATTCCATACCTTAGCATTTGAAGATAGAAAATAATCAGTACACAATTTTCCCTCTTAATGCACATATGCCATGTGTATGTGTGGTGGACACACATATTCAATGTGGTATGGGATACACATTTGAGGTCAAAAGATGGTGTCTTCTATTAATACTCTCTAAGGATCTCTCTCATTGAACCTGAAGCTCATGGGATTCAGCTAGCATGGAGAGCCAGTGAGGTCCAGGAATCTACCTGCCCCAGTATCCCAACACTGGAGTTATAGGAGCCCCCCAACCTGCCCCCGTCCCTGTTGCTTGTATATGGGCACTCAGAATCTGAACACATTGGATTGGATTTTTACAACAATCTCTACCTACTAACCCCTCTCTCCAATCACATTTATATTTATAATTTCAGTGTTTGTTATAAAAAGTAGGATAAAGTCAAATTTACTCCTTTAAGATACCTTTCCACAGCAATTATAATATTTATAAAATCTGTGCACTAATTCTTGACATTCTTTTTCCTGATTGGCAATACTAGGTCCAGATGAACCTCTGTCACCAGCTTTTCTGAATCACTTGATTTAGGAGACCAGATATCCTCAGAACTGAGCCTTCTCTCAGTTCCACCAAGTACCATTCAGTGCCATTATGCTCATGAGCTCTTGCTTGGTTTTGGTTATTTAAAGGAAGTGAAAAGACTTTAAGAGATAGAAATAGTGTTTGTTTGCAATGAAACAGTATTTGCTGAACATGACAGGGCCATTGTACATACAGGAACTCACAGCAGTTTTGTCTGGATACACAGTATCAAGCTAGATGTGGTTTGATATGCATTTATTTGACTAAAGAGAACCAAAGCTGAGCACTCCAAAGAAAGTGATGTAGACTGCAACAAGAAGGAAAACAGCGAAATAGGTTCTAGACTAAATTTTAGAAACATTTTTATGACTATTTATGAGGTCATTGTTAGAGCATCCCGAGAACAGTAAGTAATACCACCCTTTTGTGCATAGATATGGAATAACTTGAGTTATAGACACATAACCATCAGCCTTAGACTTTTGTCCAGTATCTCTGGTTCTGAGCACAATAGCCCCAATTATACACGAAGGTCAGATGGTAACATAAATCCTCCCCTCCTTTAGAACCCTCTTAGAGCAAAAGTTTAACCATTGTAGGCTTTCGTAGAAGCCATAGCTACAATTTAGTCTGTTGTAATTCAATGCATAGATGCAAGAATGCGTGAGAGCACAAAGGGCCTTGCATATACTATATATACATATATATGCTCCTGGTCTGGGGTGGGGGTGGTGTTTCATGGTAGTCAGCTGGAGCCCTTCAAAGCCAGCATCCCCTAAATCCCCTGCTGCTCCTTTTTCTAGTCAGATTCACTATCTCATATCTAAGTAGCAAACACTTTTATTTCCCATCCCTAGTGTGGTCAGCTTCTCCATTTTACTCTAACATTAATTTTAGCTCACATACGACATTTCCCTGTGCATTATTCTGGTAACCTCTTTGTCTATCTTCTTTGAATAAGCTGTAAGATGCTTGAAGGCAAGGACCATATACATGCTAGAACTCAGAAATATGAACTTACCAAAGCATATAGGGGATCTTTATTAAATATAGGACACATAGTAAATACTAGACTAATGATGGCATCAAAAGAGGAGGAAATGAGAGATAATAATTTATAACTAATAAAATAAAAGTAGAAGTGCCTACTATATATATATCATTATTTCTAAGAGAGTCTACCACAGTGTACTGGCTAATTTTGTGTCAATTTGACACAGCTGGAGTTATCACAGAGAAAGGAGCTTCAGTTGTGGAAATGCCTCTATGAGATCCAAGTGTAAGGCATTTTCTCAATTAGTGATCAAGGGGGAAAGGCCCCTTGTGGGTGGGACCATCTCTGAGCTGGTAGTCTTGGTTCTATAAGAGAGCAGGCTGAGCAAGCCAGGGAAGGTAAGCCAGTAAAGAACATCCCTCCATGGCTTCTGCATCAGCTCCTGTTTTCTGACTTGCTTGAGTTCCAGTCCTGACTTCCTTGGTGATGTACAGCAATATGGAAGTGTAAGCCGAATAAACCCTTTCCCCTCCAACTTGCTTCTTGGTCATGATGTTCATGCAGGAATAGAAACCCTGACTAAGACACACAGTTTAGGGGTCAACAAATACTAGTTCACTTTTCACAATAGTAATGTATGAATGAGATATCCATACTCCTAAGACTTTCTAGTTGAGCTTGAATTTAAAGTAGTTTTAGTGTTTTAAACAAAATCAATGTATTCATTATGCAATATAATTTCCATCTTTTAGACATTTTGCAATAATGTTACAAATCAATAAAGCCATGTTTCACAATATTAACTTGGACATTAGTGGAAACAGGAAATGGTACAGTGAATGGCTAGAAGTGTTCCCCAGGGCCATGCTACTAGATTTAAATCCTGACCTAGCCAGTTGGAAAGAAATGTTATTCAATTTCTTAGTACTTTAGTTAGACCTTTACTAAGTTGGGGCTTATTAAAAATCTCACCTGGTAAGCATGTCCTGAAACTAAAATGAGCAATGCAGGTAAAGTGCGAACTGCACAAGCGGTAAAAACTAACATCCTAGTAAGGATCTCCAAAGGCTGATAGATTATTAAATGGATTAAAGAATCAATTATGTATACTACTTTGAACCAAAATTTGACTATAGAGCCCCATATCAGAAAGAGGTGAAATCTATTGAGTAACCTTGTGTTGGTTACTATTGCAGATTGAATTTTCTTGAATTAGTCCAGACAATATCTTCTGTCTGTGTACTACTCTGATGAAATGACTTTGACAGTTATCCTGGTAGAGATGGGTCCTATATTCCCTACCTATGAAACTGGATGTGTTTGTGCCCAGAGCATAGTGAGGCTAGATTTGGCTTCCTAGGTCAGATCATAAATAATGATGGTTATACCGGTGAGGTTCTCATCTTTGGAATTTTAAACTAGCTTAGAAGAAATATAAGAACACTTTGCTATGAAAATATTCAGAACATATGGAGAGCCACTGAGGATTTGTAGCTGGCATGCCTGGCTAAGGTCCCTGACAACATATCACCTGGCAGGCAGAAGACTCTGATTCATGTGATCTACATGTTTGCACACAATGAACCCACCTTCAGCTCTCAGTTACCTCTAGTCTTCAAGTTTTCCCAGATAGTATTTAGACATAAAGGAGAGACACAAATAACTTCTACTGCCCAAATTCCTGACTCTTAGGAAACAGACATATAAGAAAACAATGCTTTCTGCCAATAAATTGTGGGTTTTTTAAAATTACAATGCTATAAATTATCACAATATTTTCTATTTACACATGTTAGCTTATTATTTATTAGCCATTGAAATTATAAGACTATTAATCCCATAGCTTTGTCAGTGGAAACACAAGGAGTTAAGACTCTAAGACACATTTTATAAGGATAGCTACCAAGTAAATGGTAAAGCTAGAATTTAACCCCAAAATAGCTCTGTCTTTGAAGTCTATGAATTTCTTCCCTAACCAAAGGAAAAAAACACATTCATACAACCTCAAAAATCCATTTTAAAAGTAAAATCATTTCAAGGTCTTGCTCATTATGTGTGTCTGATTTCTCTTAGGTCCTCAGAAGATGGTAATTTTCACAATCAACTAGAACTATCCATGGAAACTGCCTTTCTAAATTTAAGGATGCTAAAATGATCATGTCTGAGATCTGCTAGTGAGGGCTGCCTTGCATTGTTCATTGAAGGTCCACTAGTTAGCTCCCAACTGAAGGAGGGAAAGCTATAACATTAATCCAGGGTCATCTGAGTGATTTCACCCAAATCCTGTGGATAATTAACTGTCAAAGTGATTCTTAGTCCTCATTCTATGGAATTAAAAACAAACAAGCAAATATAAGAATCCATAGTATGGCACATTTGTGTGTGTGTGTGTGTGTGTGTGTGTGTGTGTGTGTGTTATGTATAAGAGAGGAGTCTAAGAGAACTTAATTATGAACTATGGTACTATGCAACCAGAGATAGAAATGCATGGAATCACAGATAACAGAAGTTCTAAATCGGTGGTTCTCAATCTCCCTAATGCTGTAACTCTTTCAAACAGTTCCTCATGTTGTAGTGACTCCTCCAACCATAAAATTATTTTCATTGCCACTTGATAACTGTAATTTTGCTACTGTTGTGAATCAGAACTATTTTTGGAGATAGAGGTTTGCTAAAGGGGTTTGTGACCCACAGATTGAGAATTACTGATCTATAGAAGGGAGAAGATGGAACACTATTGTCTTTAGTTTTATTTTTCTGTTCACCAACATCCACAGTACAAGCTATAAACTCTTCCATATGAACTAAGACTTTCCAATTATCTGACCCATATAATTGACTCTACTCCTTACTCTTCCCTCTGGAATTATTTATTGTGGTTCTAGTTCCTCATAGTATTACCTGTATAGAACCACAGGCTATAGATTTGTTCACCTTTTAATTCTTAGCACCCAATTCTATTCTTACTTGAGAGATTCCCCTCAAATGGTTAAATTAGTAAAAGAATCAAGATTTAGAATCTTATTGTGTACTTTCAACAAAGATGACTGACTTTTTCAGACAAAGATAACTAAATTATTCTTATCCTGCATCTACATTAAGATATCTGTACTTCAGGAAGATGGACTCTGAAGCTCATGATATTATAAGTGCCCTTATCCATTTTCTTTATTCTTTGATGGATTATATAACAGGCATTAATTTTCTGGATCTCATAATCTGACCCTCTCAAGAGCCTGTACCATTATTATAAATGACTTTAAGTGTAGACCCAGAGTACCAAGGACCAGCCCCAGCTTGGGGAGGGGTTCTGAGGAACAGATGTTTGGAAGCTGCAAAAAGAATGACTTCTAGTCAAATCTTGGGTACAAGCTGACAGCCTGTGTTCTGCTCAAGACAGATTTCTGAAGATCACCAGACAGCTCAGCACTTGTAGACCAAAATCTAGTCATTTACTTACATATCAATTCAATTGTCCACTCTAAGTTCCCTTTTGATTATCAGCATTTTACAACCCTAGCCCCTTTACTCCTAGGAAAAGACTGGAAGAAAAAAAATATTGAATGAATTCAGAGATCTGGCTGCCTTGTAATCACAGGCAATAAGTTAGCTGGGTGGGGTGGGATACTGATGTGAAATCACCATCCCCTCCATACCTGGACCCAAACTAGCTCTTTCCCAGACTGACCTTGAACTTAGAAATCTGCCTGCCTTTATAAACATAAACTATAAAGTTAATTGGGTGGCATCTTGCCCTGTGATCACCACTCCTCAAATTGGTTTTATGTCCTTTAATATCTTTCTGACATGCTTGTGTGTAGTGCAGCTGCCTCTGTTCTCTTAAGTCTATGAAGCACCTCATATAATTCATACTATATCCTTATATTTTGCATAGTTGAGAAATTACATATTTTTTAACTCATGTTTTGTTGCAGTAAATCTCCAACCCAAATATGCCCTGGCATTAAAAACACAGCTCAATTAATGTGAATGCAAGCTCTGTACCTAGAGTTAGCAGATCTACCACTACACTACCATCTGCCCCATTTATGAGACCCCTTATAACTTGCAGTTTCTTCGGGCCATGTATTTCTGCTCTGCTTTCCTTCCACCACCACCTCCTCCTCCGTTGGTTGTCCTCTCTCCCCACTTTCAGCTCCATCTTCCCTTTATCTGCCCAACCACCACAGGGTTGCAGCCTCTCACAGGAGAACAGAATTAACACCAAATTACAAACAGCCCCAGAACTATCTGAAACAATGTTTACAGAGTTCTTTCCCCCAGCCTTAAGGGGCTGTCTTGAAGGTCTCAGCATTAACCATCTTGCACCAGACACACCCATACTCATGCTATTTCTAATTATCATGGAGTCATTAACCTTGTCAGCAAGAATATTCCCCAATAACCTTGGCAGGTAGAATATTTCCTAAAGGAGGAACATAAAGTAAATTATGTACATTATAATACAAACATGCCTCACACCTAGCAAGTGTCAAAACTCATGGAGGCCCATGCCTTGATGGCTCTGTTCTAGGGGCAGGAAAACATATCATATGGCCATGTAGGGCTCAATACCAGAAAAGAAAGAAAAGAGCATGACTATGGCAGCTGTAACTATGACCAATCAGTCATCAAATTCTAGTAACCAACCTAATAATTCTTAAATCTGTCTATATTGCCTCCTTTCTTTTATTAGTCAGTTTGAATCCATATTAGTTTATTTATAGTCACCAATGGCAATATGAACTGTAGTCTACAAAGTAATATATATGGATTGGCACTATTATTGTTGACTATTATTTTAAAGACACCTGTTTCCATGCTTTCATTTGACTTTCATCATTGAGTAAAATAACATTGCAACTCTATGAAAATTCCCTAGTTGTAGGGCCACATGTAATTTCAAATGCAGTCATCTTATGATATGACACCCAGAAATGGAGCAAAGGTCCCCTGGATTCCAATCAAATAAAATTGTTCTGACATACTCCAGGTAAAGGCACAGTGGCTACTTTGGTGTGAGTTTTCACTGTAGCACAATGTTTCCAAACATAATTATTTTATGCTCATCAGAGACACAGCAGCCAACCCACATAGACATGCCACTTCAGTGCTCTAAGGCATGTCTCCTGTGATACTTTTGTTTTTCTTAAAAATATTCTTCCTATCTGTTCTATGATTTCAAAGACCCTTAGCATTGTCCCTCATGAATCTCTGATTTTAAAAAACATAAGCACAAGGCATTAAAGGCAAGTTGTGTTTTGTGTTCTTAAATACCTCTTACAAAATGAACAGGGATGAGTAGATATGGCTACAGGGACAGATAGAGAAAAATGAAATTTAGTATCCTCTGGTAACCTTTTCTCCCTTGTCACCAACCCCCTAGCTTACATTTGGGATTCTTCTATTAGTCTTTGCACATTACTACTAGAGCAATTTGTAAGGTGATTTGTTTATTTCTATTTCTATTTCTGTTTCTATGTATGAGTGTTTACCCTGCATGTATGTATGTGAACCATGTGCCTGCCTGCTGGTCTTAGACACAAGAAGAGGCCCACAGGATGCCCTGGAACTAGTTATGTGTTTGTGAGCTTGCACATAGATGCTGAGAACTGAAATGGGTTTCCTTGGAAAGTTGTACATGTTATGAACCCCTGAATAATCCCCCTATGTCCTACTGGAACAATTTTTAAAGCTCAAAGTTTTGGGATTTTTTTTTTTGTTTGTTTTTTGGTGTTTTGTTTTGTTTTGTTTTGTTTTTCTAATAATTCTATCAGCTGTGCAAAATCTTTACAAAGTCCTGAGTAAAACATAAAAGAATTTGGGTGATTCAGGGTCCTCCCCTCTTTTCTTAACAAATCTTTTATCTACAAACTCTGAACGGTAGATGTCTTAGTCGGGGTTAGTACTGCTGTGACAAAAACATCACCAAAAGCAACTGAATGAGGAACAGATTTATTCAGCTTATATTATACTTTTATATCACTGTTTAGCATCCATGGAAGTTAGGACAGGAACTCGAGCATGGTAGGGATCTAGAAGCAGAGACCATGAAGGATGCTCTTTATACTGACTTGCTCTTCATGTATTGTTTAGCCTGCTTTCTTATAGATCCCAGGACTATTAGCCCAAGGATATCCCCGTCCACAGTGGGCTGGGTCCTTCTACCTCAATCACTAAGAAAAGTCCTACAGACTTTCCTGAAGACTGGTCTTTTGTTTGATTTTTGAGCTTTGTTTGTTTGTTTTTCATAGTGTTTGTGTGCCGTCCACTCACCCAGACAGTGTTTTTCTGTTTAGTCTTGGATGTTCTGGAACTCTGTAGACCAGGTTAGCCTCAAACTCAAAGATCTGCCTGCCTCTGCCTTCTGAGTGCAGGGTTTAAAGGCAAGTATCAGTACTGCCCAGCTTAAAGTTGTATCTTATGGAGGCATTTTTTTTTAAATTGAGGCTCCCTTCTCTCCAATGACTCTAGCTTGTGTCAAGTTGATATAAAACTAACCAGCAGGGCAAATATTCCAAATTACTCCATTTGGCCCAAGGGTGCTTTGGTTTCTTTTGCCTGCTACTGTTGTTTGCACTTTCTCAACTGGTGATCATAGGAGTGACTACTGTTGCAGGCACACTGCCCCCCCCCCCCCACATCACATCCATACTAACCTTCTCTAAAGTATAGGGTGTTTTCCCTTCTGCTTTGCTTTCTCTGACTACACTCAGTTTAGGCATTACTCCCCCTCCACTCCCACCCCCACTCCTTTCCCCACAAACATTCTTTATTTTTCCCTGTCCCTGTAGCATAGGGCCTCACAGTTTCTAAACTGCATCTTTATCTTCTCAATTATCTTTGCTTGTTTCCTTTTCTGACTCCCTTGGGACCTCATAGGATGAAGATGATGACTTTCTTTTAATCTTTGAATTC